>NC_091576.1:12070438-12075438 GCF_042767895.1 Penaeus vannamei
GTAATAGTAATTTTTTCAGATACCTGGTGATTCTGCATTTTTAGAGTGGGTTACCCAGTGTGAAAAGGCAGAGGATGTTGAGGAAAAGCAGTCAATGATGGAGACATTATTAGACAAGCTGATTCACTATGAGATCTTCCCCAAAGTCCCAGTTATTGAGAGTATTGCTAACCTTTTTAGTAAGGGACTGGGATGGTCATACTTGTATGTGAAAATCCCGAAAAGGTCAGCATATTTTCATTTTCTTTTGTGTGTGTGTGATATTGCCTTACTCTGTGTTTAGATATATAGAATGATTATTGATTTGAATGATAATTCCAAATGAAATTATATTTGAAGTGGAAGATGCCCTGCCTGCAACCAGCAGTTACATCAGCTCGACATAAGTGAAGCAGAATTTAAAGAGTTGCAGGTGATTATTTCAAACTCTTTTATGATGATGTGTGTGGGTATGGGAGTGAGACTGGTATATGCATCTATGTTAGTGTATGCATGCATGTGTGCGTTTGGGTGTTTGATTTAAGTGTTTATATATTTCTGTTAGTCTGGTTGATTTGACCAGTATGTCAGTGGTCACCAATATATCTAAACTACAAGAACAACCACATCCATTTGCCATATCTATTAGTTGGCACCTGTGTTTGGCAGCCACTAGCCTGGAATGAAGGCCGTAGTGATGGTCACTATCTTCAAGGAGTAGCCATAGCTATCTCCAGTAGGCTCCAGCCCTCGGTTGTAGAGATTACTCCAGTCGATGAGCATTTAATGGTATTGAGACTGAAGCTAGTATTTGGCTTCATGTCTCTTATTCTTGTGTACAGTCCTACCGATGTTTGTAAACTCAACATGAAAGAGATGTTCTACGCCAAACTTGTATCTGTGGCAGACAGCTGTCCTTGGTGAGATATTCATATTGTCCAGGGTGACTTCATTGTGGTATCTGGCTGTGATCGAGCTGGCTATGAGATGTCTGTTGGTCCTCTTGATTCAGGAGCTGATTGTGAGAATAGCCTCCTTTTGCGGGACTTTGCAAGGTCCCAGAAATTGAGGATTTCTGGCTCCTGGTAACAGCACCCAGACCCACATCGTTGGACATGGTACAGCGATGCGGGTAATGCAGCCAAGGAGATCGACCACATACTCGTTAGCACTTATTGGAGGATCCTCCAGAACTGCAGGATGTATAGGAGTGCCGAGTTTTGTGGTACTGACCATAGATTGGGTGTGACTACCCTCCGGGTTCACTTCAAAACTCCTCAGCGGTCCAAGGTTCACCCTAGGGTGTTTCATTTGGACAGGCTGAAAGAGGAGTGTGCTCAGGCGTTTGCTGAAGCAAACGCTAGTCGTTTCAGAGCGCTCAATACAGGGGCAGGTGCAGAGAATTTCCTGGTGGGGGGCACACGGGGTAACAACAATAAATGTGGGGGGCCGCCCAAAAGAAACAAAGATTAAGACTGCCCACTTCAATATTTATATTGTACAGTTACACATCGTTTATATTTTCATCTTGCTGTGTGAGTATTATATATCATTATATGTTACTATTATATATTTATGTATAAATATTATATATAAATATATATTAATATATAAAGGGTCAATGACTCTTGGGTGGGGGGGGGCACATGGGGTGGCCAATCAAATTGTAGGGGGGGCAGAGGCCTCCCTGTGCCGCCATGGAAGACCTGCCTCTGGCTCGACAGTCTGACGAACCCTGTACTTCTGTGGGATACCTTCAAGCACGAGACGTTTGATGCAGCCCAAGAGTCAATTGGTGAACGCCTGAGGACAGGAGACACTGGAAGCCACAAACGCTTGCCGTGCGACTCGTCTGACAGGGGATTGGGATTTGCACTGTTTTCAGGAGCATAGAACTCGATCTCTGTTAAGAAGGGACAAGGAACAGTTTATTAGGAGGCTTGCTGAGGAAGTCAAAGACCATTTCTTATTAATGACCTTCTACAGGCATACGAAGCCCTGAAAAAGCTGACCTCCAAGCCCTCTTCTCATGTGACAGTGGTTCGCTTAGCAAGTGATCAGATCGTCTCAGATCCTGTTGCAGTGGGGGAGTGTTGGGCTGAGTATTTTGAGTAGTTGTACCAGGTTGATCCACCAACAGTTAACTTGATGGCGGGTAGAGCCGTGATTCGGTTGCCTAACCCACCCATCAATTAGGATCCACCCTCCCTGACTGAAGTTATGGGGTGCAGTCCCCAAGCAAAGCAGCGGGTATTTACGGCATCCCAGCTGAACTGTTAAAGGCTGGTGGTGAACCTATGGCGCGAGGGTTGCATGATGTCCTGTCTGCCATCTGGCGGTCCGGTACCATTCCCCCTGACCTGTTGAGGGGTGTGGTTATCCTTCTCTGGAAGGGGAAGGGGGACCGGTGGGACTGCAGCAATCACCGAGGCATCACACTGCTCCGTATACCAGGCAAGGTTCTTGCCCACAATCTTCTGAGACGTATCAGAGACCACATACTGAGGCATCAAAGGCCAGAGCAATCTGGATTCACTTCTGGTAAGTCCTAAATAGACCATATCCTTGCACTTCGAGTCATTGTAGAGCACCGTCATCAGTTTGGGTGTGGGCTGCTTGTAGCCTACATCAACCTCAAGAAGCCGTTCGATATGGGGCATTGGGAATCATTTTGGGAGATCATGAGTCTGAGAAGAATTCCAAAAAGGATTATTTGACTAATAGCATGTCTGTATACTGGTACTGAAAGTGCTGTAAAGTGTAGTGGGGGCCTGTCAATCTTCTTTCCTGTTAGCTCAGGAGTGAGGCAAGGCTGTGTCCTTGCACCAACACTTTTCAATACTTGCATGGACTGGATACTAGTCAGAGCTACTGTTCAAAGTCATTGTGGAGCAACTCCGGCCAGTATCAAGGTTACAGACCTTGACTTTGCCGATGATGTTGCTATTCTATGAGTCTTTGGAAACTTTAGTGGTGGCTCTGGATGCATTTAGTAATGCATCCAGAGGTCTCCTGGACTAAGACCAAGATCCAGGACTTTGGGGACTTGCTAGGAGAACCTGTTCGGTCGGTATGTGCTTGCAGCGAAGGCATTGAAGTCAAAGAGAGCTTTACATACCTTGGTAGTGTAGTTCATAACTCTGGGCTGTCAGACCATGAAGTCAGCAGATGGATTGGCCTTGCAGCAGAGGTCATGAACTCTTTCAACAAGAGTATTTGGAGATGCCGGTACCTGTGCAGAAGGACCACACTACAGGTTTTCAAGGCCCTGATAATGCCAGTTTTGCTATACGATAGTGAAACCTGGACATTATCCTGTGCCTTGAAGTCATGTCTTGATGCCTTCTGTAATAGGTCCTTGCACCAGATCATGGGGTACTGTTGGCGGGACCATGTGTCCAACCAACGGCTGCACCATGAGACAGGCACCTGGCTCGTTTCCCGCAGGATGATCCTGCCCATCAGGTTGTCTCTGCAAGAGACAACCCTGGGTGGAGGAGGCCTGTGGGATGACCTAGGAAGTCGTGGCTTGGGCAGATCGATCAAACCTCTCGTGAACAGCTCGAGATGGGCCGAGTCCCTGCCTGGCGGCTTGCCATGAAGGGCCCCAAAAGGTGAAAACAAAGGGTGGATGTGGCTATGCACCCACGTTGGCGTTAGCCCCCTAATGATGATGATGATATAGACTCAAGTTAGAAACTCATACTGATCATGATATGTACAGAGCATTCCATACATTAGATTTCCTAGGGTCTAGAATTCACATAACTGCACATGGCTTAAGAACACTGGAATATTGTACAAAATAGTAAGATTAACAAACACACAGCATAATGTTTACATTTTATGAAATACCAATACTAAGTCTAGGTAATAGAGACACATAAGTACCTAAGGACTTGATGGAACCCTTCATTTGAAACATTAAGTAAACTTGGACATAGTCTTTGATGTCAAACCTGAGGTCATACTTGTACAAAAAAAAAAAAAAAGTACTGATGCTACACAAATGCCACATACCATAGTAGAACAGAAATGCTTAAGCATACACTTCAAGCAACAACACATAATTGTGGATCCACTCCTTTTATTTATCATATTTACCAATCTTCCAACAACTAGATTCATTTAAATTGTTTATGATATAGACCAAGTTCATATACAATTGTTACTTTATTTACTTAGATTATTTTGATCTATCATGTATTTCCTAACAGAGTGAATACGTGCCACGTGTTCTTCATGGCTCAGATATATTTCGTTCAAGTAGCCCTGAAGAGTGGCACAAATTCCAAGAATTTCTAGAAGAAAGAGGACCATTTTCTGTAGTAGTTGATGGCCTTAATGCATCATACCTTGCAGGAAAGAAACCCCTTAGACAGCGATCTGTAATGGTAAGAGTGATAAGAGTGACAAAAATATATATATATATTTTCCTCTTACTTTTTTGAAAGAGGTAGTGCCTTACCTATTTGCATGACTTCCATTTTGTTAAATTTCCTTATGACATATATATTTCTATTGGATCTATATGATTTTTTATTCATATACATCCTGAAAAATATTTAGTTGCTTTTTTTATCATTCTAGTTGAAGCAGGTTGTGGAAAAGTTATGTTCAAGAGCCAGGAATGGCCGTGTATTGGTCATTGGCAGGAAACACATGAGGAAATGGTCTGAGGTTGATTTTAATGCTGTAAAAAAAATGGCCGACATATACGCCCTTGATAACCTGTAAGTTAAAGGAACTTTTTAGTCCTAGAAAAGAGAAAACTACCCTATACTGAATTTGTAAATGCTTGGCCTTATAATGTAATGGAATGTGTATTGCAATATGATTACTTGTTTGGTTGCCTGTCCATAAAGTTTAACAAATCAACACAAATTAATATACCAGTATGCAGAGTGAATATACAGGACTATAAAGTTTTTTTTTTATTATTATTATTATGCACACACACGCACACACATACACACACACGTACACGCACATGCACACGCACATGCACACGCACACGCACA
>NC_091576.1:12082938-12085438 GCF_042767895.1 Penaeus vannamei
GTTACTCCCCAGTGACTTTGGATAGTTGCTCTGCCCATTATCCATGCAAGTATTGAACAGTGTTGGTGCAAGGACCAACACCCTTACTTCACTCAATTTAACAGAAAAGGAGCTTTTCAGACCCCCGCCACACATTACAGTACTTTCGGTACCAGTATACAGTCTCGCTATCAAACCAATAATCCGTGTCTGAATTCCCTGAATTCCCTCAAGTCTCAGCCTTTGCCGCAAGCCTGTATTGACTGAACAGGTTCCCATAACAGGCCCCCCCAAAATCATGGGTCTTGGCTGTTTTCTATAGATAGATTACGTTTATGAGCAGAATCCAGGCGCTCTCTGCTTTTCCTCTGCTGCAAGTCTGCATGTGTGCTTCAGACAGTGGCTTGATCTCCTGCTTTGACCTTGTATGATTTATGAGGTATAAAGCGTTCTTGCCAGATTCTTTGGTGTTTCAGTAGAGTTTAAAGCCTGTGTATTAACATCTCCTGTGAGAATGGAGTCCCATGCAGTGTTTTCCAAGACACTGCAAGAAAGCTTTGCCAGCAACTGTGTATTCCAGCTCCAGAATGGATTCTTGTCAGTGCCTCCTCACGAGTGGCCTCTCAGGTTGTCCTGCTGACAGGTATGGCATGATCTGAGGAGCCCACTGCTCCTATGCTACGGCAGCTAACTGCTCCTTCGGGAAGGTCGGAGATGACTGGGTCCAATGAGGAGCCTGAGATGTGAGTGGGGAAATCAACATGGTTGTTTAGCCCATGTATTGTTAGCAGATCCCTGCATAGGATCTTGCCTGCAACAAGATGCTGGTTCAAATCTCCTACAATTAGGATGTTTTTGCAGGTATGGTGGTGTAGAATTCCATCAAGGTTGTTCAGTAGGAACTCGATGGGTTCTCCTCCTTGCCACTGGGGCCTATAGCAAACACAGAGCAAGACGGATTCCTGGGTGGTAAGCCAGAGCCTGAAAAACATGAGCTCCAGATGGTCTGGCATGTCAATTTCCAGGAGCTGAACGGAAAGCGCCTTACGGAAACAGACTGCAACACTACCAAAGGTGCCATTAGTTCTGTCCTTTCTATGCCATTTTGAAAACCCAGATATTTGCCCAAAGTTCTCTGGGACTGTTGGATTTAGGAAAGTTTCCACAGTGGCAATTATGTCAGGATTTGGTGGAGGTATTATGACATGGCTATGTGTAAGGTCACCAATATTTGTCTGGAAACCTCTAACATTGGCTGAGAGGATGGTAAGACTGTCCGACCCTTTGCTGGAGTGGGACATTGAACCAGGGGCCATGAGGACTGAGTTGTGGATGATGAGGTGGGCGGGCAGTGGTCAGTGGCCAACCACCAAATGCTGATGGTCTGTGGTGATGTGGACCAGTAGACAGGCTTTGGAGCGTCTGAACGATCAGGGCATTATTGTGTGCCTGTTCAGATGCAAAATTCTGTAAAAAGTTTTCCTGTCTTTCCTGATTACGTTTTGTCCGGCACTCCTGAACTGTGTGCCCTCTACGGTGGCAGAAGTCACAGGATTTCCTTCTGTTGCAGGAAGCCTCTATGAAGTGACCCCTAGATTTGCAGATCCTGCAGCTTAAAGGTCGCCTTCCACCATGAGGTACTGCACCTCGATTAAAGGGTGTATTGGATCTATGGGGATGGCGAGTTTGTTGGCTTTGACTTTGTCTATTGTTAGGCCTATTTTGTTGGTTGCCTGCATTTACTGAGGTTCTTGTAGCCGAGTTTGAGGTTGCTTAACCACTCTGTACTTCACAGGCGCTCGACGACAGCGCTTGTGTAGAGTTGCTTTGCTGCGGGCCAGGCGGATCTGAGCTGCTCTGTTCCTGCTGCTGCGAAAGGAAGTGAGCGTCGATCTTTTCGGGACGTGCACTACAGGCAATTGATCTGACCTCTAGGGATGGGAGTGCAGTTGTCGAAGAAACAATGCTGTCAAAAAAGTTTAATATATTGACAACAGCATCCCTTTTGCTCGCAATATCCTCTGTGGTGGTGCCGAGGAATTTTAGAAGCGAGTTCTTCCTTGCCAGCTCGGATCTTAGGTTGCGAATTATTATAACCAGATCCGTAGGCTCCTAGCTGGAGAAGCTCCCGTTTCCTCATCAATGGCGGAAGACCTCCGTGCGTCTCAGTTGCCTCGTTATCAGGAGTTACGTGGGACACTTCGTCCGGGATGCCAATGGCTTGGCGTAGCCTTTGCACTTCTGTGCACGTGAAATGGCCGTCTTCACCGCGGCACTGCGGATGGCAGATATTCGGGCAGTCTGAGTAAGAACAGTTTACTTTGCCCTAGTTGGCAGTTGACTTGCTGCAAACAGCACACCACTCGCGTGGTTCGTAGCCAGGCAGGCCCTCGGGTCGTGCAATCCGAGCGTGCTGGTTAGGAGTACTTAGCATGTTCATGTACTCACTCAAACACACACACACAATTAAAAAATATGAGAGCGTTAAAAGTATCTTAAAATCAGGAGTAATAAATAAATA
>NC_091576.1:12092938-12095438 GCF_042767895.1 Penaeus vannamei
GCTTTGCAATGATGCCCTTGTGCCACACTCTGTCAAATGCACCAGCGATATCAAGTGCAATGACAAAAGTTTCACCGCTTGCATCGAGAGACTCTTGCCAGGCAGTCGTAAGTTGGAGGAGGAGGTCCGATGCAGATCTCTGTGACCTGAAGCCGCACTGCCTGTTGCTGATGAGGTGGTGTTCATCAAGGAAGCTGGCCATTCTTTTAACAAGAATTCTCTCATAGACCTTCGCCACGGTGGACAAGAGTGAGATGGGTCTATAATTCGTGGGAGATGTCTTGCTCATCTTTTTGTGGAATGCAACGACATTTGCAGTTTTCCAGATTTTTGGCCATATCTTCTGTGCCATACATGCTTGGAACAGTGCAGCGTGGTGTGGCCAGCTGGTCGGCACAATTGACGAGAGTATGAGGGCTAATTCTGTCTGGCCCCACAGCTTTCGTCACATCCAGGCTCTTCAGTTCTTTTCTTACTTCTTGCACCGAGATTGACACATTATAAAGCCGTGACCGAGTCTGTGGTAACAATCTAGGGGGCGGCACGGCGGGTTCAGGGACAGTCATTTTTCCCGAAAAGTAGCTGGCGAGAAGTTCTGCCTTCTGGCTTTATGCAGCCACAGATCCATCTGGCTTATCGAGAGGAGGAATACCATCGTCAGGCGCATAACCCTGGTGTTGCTTAATGCAACTCCACCAGGATTTACCTCCCACTGACTGACCAATAAGCTTGGTCCGCAGGTCCTCCTTCCAGCGTGCAATGGCCCACTTCTGTGCCCTCTTCATCCTTGAGCAGGCAGCAGTGTGGAGCTGCTTGTTTCGGCTCGCGGGGTTACGTTTGTAGCTGACCCAAGCCCTGGCTTTGTTGTCTGCAGCTGCTTTGCAGTGAGGACCAAACCAGTGTTGATCCATTGGCCTGGTTGTATAGTCTTCGTGGGGTACGAAGACCGATTGGAGAGTGACTAGATGACGTGTGAGAGCTAGAGTTTGGTCGTCTACATCTCCATCCAGGATGCTATTCCATTCTGTTTTATCTAAGGCATCACGAAGGCCTTGCCAGTTACTTCTGCCCCAGTGCCATACTGTGCGTGTAAACGCTTCCTCCCGCATAGGTCTGATGTTAAGCCTGGTAAGGATGGCAAAGTGGTCAGAAGAGCCAACGGTTCCCACAGACTGACACGTTACCGCGCCGTCAGGGAGGTCAGTGATGACGGGATCATCGAACGATCTAGCCACCAGGTACTGGTTCAGGTCACCAACGATTATGATATTTTCACTGTGGTGCTGATGAAGCAAGCAATCGAGGTGATCCTGGAGGAATAACAGAGGCTCAGGTCCTTGCCACTGGGGTCTGTAGCAAACACACAGGAGAGAGAAAAACTTGAAAAACGAGAGCTCCAGGTGCTCAGGCATTTCCACTTGTAGTGGTTGGACCTGCAGACCACTTTTAGAGCCTACAGCTATGCCCCCGAAGGTGCCTTGTGTCCTGCCCTTTCTGTGCTACTTCGTGTAGCCACCGATTCTGCCAAAATTGTCTGGAACCGTGTGATTAAGAAAGGTCTCCACCGTTGCAATTATGTCAGGCCTCAGCGGTAGAACAAAGCTGTGAGTTAGGTCACCAAGATTTGTTTGGAGCCCCCTCACATTAGCAGAGAGAATGGACAGGCGGTTATTCAGACTGCTTATGCCTGGCATTGTGGTTAATTAGCAGGTAATTGGTGATGCTGTTACGGAGTGGCCCCGGGCCAGCCACTATAAGGTTGGTGGGCTTGGTGTGGGGTGACCCCAGGCCAGCTAGTGCGGAGGAGTCCACTGTTTAAGTGAGGCAGTAAACTCAGTTGTCGCTGGAGCGTCTGGACGAGAATGTTGTTGTTATGGGATTGCTCAGCTGACAAACTCCGAAAAAGACGCTCCTGTCTTTCCTCAGACAGTTTTGTGCGACAGCTCTGTTCCTCGTGACCGTGGCGATGACAGAATTCACAGAACTGATTCTTCCGACAGTCTTCTTGGGAATGCCCCTTTATTTTACAGTTCTGGCAAAACGAGTTCCATTTGTCAGAAAGTTGAGGCTGAGTCGGTTGACGCTGCGATACGTGATGTTGCTGCTGAGAAGACGGGCGACGTGTGCGACGTCGCTGCGGCTGTGGTGACGTGTGGCGTGATCTATGTCGTGGCTGAGCGTACGTGTCACGTGAGCACCGTTGCCGTAATTGCACAGACGTGTGGCTGGGGTTTGGCTCAGGAAATGTGTTGGAGGATTGCGGGAGTGAGAGTGTATGGCTGTAGCTTTGTGCCTCTTGATCTGCTGTCTCTGGAGCCTCAGGAAGGGGAGGAGGCTGAGTGAAGCAGGACTTAAGTGGTCGTGGTTTACCCGACGTCCACCACGCCTTCGCAGCTGAGTGGGTGTTGGTTTTGCCACACCACTCCTTGTCAATACGCTCTGCGTTGGCTGTGCAGGCAATAGAGTTAACCTTTAGAGAGTCGATGCTGCTTTTCGTGGC
>NC_091576.1:12120438-12122390 GCF_042767895.1 Penaeus vannamei
AAATGAGAATAAAAAAAAAAAAAAATGAATATAATAGTTTACAAGTTTTACACTTGAATGTTTATTTTTAATTAATTCATCATTTCTTCAAATCATTTTATTCTATTGTTATCATTATCTAATACATTGTTGTTATTTACTACAAAAGGTTAGAGGTGGACGAGTGCCAAGGCAAGACCAAGCATAGGGGATGTTGAAGTATATCTTCACAGACTAAATAGTATTGTGTTTTCTGAGTTAGGGTAATATGCAAATGGTTTCAAACAGAAATAGTATGTTACAAACCAAAGTGATGCAATAAGTTAGATTGGGTGCTTGATCAATGGTCTTTTATGTGTCTGATGGTCCCTACAGAAATCCTATATAGCTGTTAAACGTGTGCAATTATAAGCTTCATTTTGTTGGTTTGTTATTAAGGAAAAGCTCTTCATATGTATTTTATGAATGAAAAGTCATTTCAGGACCTTTTTTCTTTGGAAATGACATATTGATAAGGAGAAATTAGATTTTTTCTTTGAAAATTACATTGATAAGGAGAAAACTTACTTTTATATATATATATACACCCCCAAGCAAAATAGAAGTAATCTTTTACCTTTGTCTTTGCAGGATATTTTTTTTTCATTTTGAAAAAAATCTTCAAGTGCTTTTTTCACTTATTTGATTTGCCAAAAATATGCTCTTCATTTTGCTCTCATAAACATTATTTTATTTTCATTTTTAAATGGCATTCTCTAGAAGTAAACCTTAAATTTGCTGCAATAAATATTGATATAGATAATATTTAGGTAGTTGATAAGAATGCAAAGTAAATTACAATAAGAATCTAATAGTAATTATGGTTTCTTGTGTAAAATGGACTGCTGATGCTTAATGAAGTTAATAGTGTATGTTCAATCTTTATCTGTACTTATTTTGATCATGTACACCTTGTGAAGCTGGCTAATCTAGCAACATCAGAAAAGTATTTTTCTGTTTTTGTAAAAAATGACTTGCTCATGGTATGATTTTTTTGTTTTGGTTAACAGAAGCATATTTATGTTTTAAGCATAAGCATACTTACCTTAAGCTAAAATGGCCTTGAAACCACATCTCTTTACCTTCGCTAATGGAACTCATTGGTTCACACAAAATGCTTGTGTTGCTGTCCATTTATTCACACCAAGTGTGCCTACAGTTTGAGATCAGACATGTTCGAGGGAATATTTAAATTTTGATTTTAAGGTTGCAATATTTTGTTGAGGATGCTTAAGATGTTAAAAGGAAAACATGTCTAGTATCATTATGTAGTTCTATGATTAGACCATATAGAGAGGGAAGGTAAAATTTTAGAATTATCTTACTACAATGTCAAAATCCCAACAATGTAGTGACCAATAATTCATAACTGCATTTTTGATTATGTAACCAACAGTTTCTATGGTGTGGGGTCACTATCAGCCAATCACTGCATCAGAGTAGATGTATTTTATCCCCCTTTACACACAGCCTATATACACAGATATATGGGTTACTTAGTGTTATGGGATTTGTCAAGCTTATGGAAAGTGTAGTCTGCTGCTTATGGTATCCAGTATTTGATGTCATTAAATTGCACATACTTAGTATATGCTGCAAAACGAATGATGAGCTTCTTTCAAAAAAATAACATCATTGACATTGGCCCTGTTTGATGTTTGCAGAATCCCATTTAAAAGGCTAGTACATTAAAGTGATATAATTTTTTTACCATCCAAATTTTCACATTATTATATAGAACAAAATCTGATGTTAAGCTGTAAACAGTGAACTCACTTGATGCGAATAAGTAGATAGCATTGTGACCACTCATTATCCTGTGAAGCACTCGGCTCCCCTAACCAGGAGGGATGTGACTTTTGGGCCATTTTAGCATATGAGGATTATAGAACTTTGATGGCTGCAGAGCATCTGCTTGTATGCCCTGGCCCCAT
>NC_091576.1:12142890-12147890 GCF_042767895.1 Penaeus vannamei
CAAGCCTCAGCCCCTTCCAGCTGCCCTTCCGCAGGGTGTCCAGACCCTGCCTGCTGTGCTTCCAGCTCGCCCTCAGACGCTCCCAGCTGACCTGACGGAGGAGAAGAGCGCCCCCTTGCCTCCCAAGTCAGAGCTCACCAAGCCGGCCTCTCGCCCTCAGGAGACCGAAGACGACGATGGCTTCGCCCCCCTTCCAACGGGCCCTCAGGTCCAGCCCAGACCGCCTCCTGGGGACCTTACCAAGCCCGCCCCCCGACCACCTTTCCCGCAGGTGCAGCCCACGCCTCCGCCAGGCTTTCAGCCCGCGCAGACCCTGCCAGCGGAGCTTCCATCGGACAAAACAGCTCAGCTTCCTCCCAAATCGGAGCTTCTGAAGCCCGCCCCTCGACCACAGCGCCCGCAGGTGGACCCAAGACCAGCCCCAGGACAGCTGACCAAGCCTGCTCCTCTCCCTGAGGACTTCGCCCCCCTTTCAACGGGCCCTCAGGTCCAGCCCAGACCGCCTCCCGGGGACCTTACCAAGCCCGCCCCTCGACCACAGCGCCCGCAGGTGCAGCCCACGCCTCCGCCAGGCTTTCAGCCCGCGCAGACCCTGCCCGCGGAGCTTCCATTGGACAAAACAGCCCAGCTTCCTCCTAAATCGGAGCTTTTGAAGCCCGCCCCTCGACCACAGCGCCCGCAGGTGCAGCCCACGCCTCCGCCAGGCTTTCAGCAAGTGCAGACCCTCCCCGAAAGACTCCCAGCCGATCTGCAAGCAGAGGCAAGACCCGCGGCGGGCGAGCTGACCAAGCCAGCCCCAAAGCCCGTGCGACCGCAGTTCCTGCCGGGGGGACTGAGCCAGAGTGAGTAATGATACGCTCAAGACGACTACCCGACCCCTTGGGACGCTCTTCGAGGCCACCGCTTGTCTTTAGACGAATCTTTGAAACAGCCTGAGATATGCTCTTGACTCTGAGTACTCTTATACGGAAATCAAAGACCCGAAAAGACTATATGGAACAACACGAAAGACCAGGTAATGACCCTTGACCATTTCCTCACACAACGGACCACCACGAATCTACTGACCCGAGAAACTGCATTTCTGGAATAACAAGGCATTAAGTGTGAGTTACCAGTCACTAACTATGAATTTCTTTGTTGTCCACGTCCTCTTTATTTATAAGAATTGCAATAAATAACATGAAATGTACATGTTCTATGCATGTTTTGTGTGTCCCTTAACAAAGCGCAAAAAAGTCAGTCAAACTAACATTTTATCTATCACCTGCATGAGATATTAACATATTACTATCATTTATTCACAAATGATCTTAACCCTACACTTTACAATATCAGTCACGGGACTCAGATCAACTTTAGCTACTTAGAGATACTATTAATTGCATTGATTTTCCTGAAACTGACATAACGCGGCTTGCTGCTTATTATTGGATAGTAAATAAGCAGAACTAATGGAAGGGTAAGAATTTCAAATATCAACGAATGAAAGGTAAGATGTAGACGGAAAAGGTAGATCGGTAAAGAAAAAACAACACTGTCAAATTAACAATAAGAACGTTAAGAATAACGCTAATAATGTTGATTATTATTGAAATATGATAACAGTAACAATAAAAACACTGATAGTAATAATAGCAGAATTGACAATAATGATAACGACAATAACATTAATAGCAACAATGATAATGATAATGAGGATACCATTACTAAGCTAATACTGCTACTACTACTAATAGTAATAAAGAAATTAATTATGATGATAGTAATAATAATGATGATAAAAATGATAATAAGGGTAATAGTAGTAATAATGATAACAATAACTGTAGAAATGATAATAATGATGTCAAATGATGATGATAAAAATGAGAGTAATTGATGATAATGATGGTAATGACAATAACATAACAAAAATGATACTAACAATAACATAAACATTTATGCTAATGCTACTATCAACAGAAATATACCAATATAAGTATTCTTCCAAATTAAAGCGGTCTAAAATCCAGAACGCCTCCACACAGCACCGATTCTCCCCTCAGCCGCCGACGAGAAGCAGATCTTCCGCGAAGACGCCGGGCCCTTCGCCGTCCCTGCCGAGGTCCCGGATGTCCTCGCGTCACTTCCGTTTTCCCCTCAGTTGGCGCAGGTCCCTCGCGACGTGCGCTTCTCGTGTCAGAACCGCTATCCGGGGATGTACGCCGACCAGGATTACGACTGCCAGGTTAGAGACGAGGAATTCGGTCATATAGCTTTGGACTTACTGGGAACGTGTAGTTTCTTCTTAAAATCTATACCTGTGTCTTAGAACATGAGAAAAAGGACTTTTGATTCCGCATTAAGAGCTTCGTCGTAACTTCAAAGCCTGGCCTTCCTTATCCCCAAGGTGTTCCACTGGTGTCTCGGCGACGAGAGGATGTTCAGCTTCCTGTGTGGGTTCGGCACTGCCTTCAACCAACGCCTGTTGACTTGTGACTACCAGCATCTGGTCCGATGCGACGACGCTGACCAGGCTTACGAAGTCAACTCCAGAGTGTGGAATGAAGACGGCGACTTCATATTCTGAAAGTATTATGCTTCAATAAAATAAATATAATCCTTATGTATACGTGTAGGCAGATACATGACGTAATTGAATAAAATTATATTAATCTTTAGATTACTTTGTTGTTAAATAGGTCTTTGGACATAGAAACTCCGTAAACCTTTAAGGCGTCGTGTTTTGATGATACAAATCATCTTTATATGAACTGCCTGAATTTTCATGATTGCAGATTTTCGTATAAGAGACGGGAAACTGGTGTTGGCCTTATCACAGAAACTGGTAACGCTCTCTTGACACAGAAAAATAATCCTTTGAGTAATATCAAGGGATATATGAAATATACATCTTGTCTTACTGTACACACAAAGAATTGCTGCCGTACAGCACATGCATACACTGAGATAAAAACGAATATAAGCAATATTCTGAGCCCGTAGCACTTCGCAACAGGACAAGCCCTCCCACTTTTGCCCAGTCCCTCCAGTCTCTTGGTCTCTACCTCCAGTCTCAGGCCCTGAATTTCCTAATGCACTGTGCCATCAAACGCAGTCCTTGGCCACGTTGTTTACTTCTAGTCTGTCTTGGGAACAGTATCCTCTGCAACACAGGAAACAGCTGACGCCACAGTTTAGGTTTCTTTATTTTCGGATCCATTTATACCTCCCACTTTGTGAATTACGTAGTTACATAATACTACTCATAAGAAAGAGCAGTTCTAGTTTTGCAACCTCTGCATCTTTTCCCAGATCAATGGCATCGTCTTCTGGCGATATCCTTCTTTATCGCTGTACTGTAGGTGCTGAAAAGACGAGGCCCATCGCCGCCTGACTGGCCGATTGAATATAAGTCGCTGGCGAAATCTTTTATTTCATCAGTCGTTTCATTCCTGCAATATATCACTTTGTCATTGTGGCTCATCAAATTCATCATCAGAGACGTAATTCAGTTTTATTTCTAACCATTCTATACCCATGTGCATGCACATACATTCACACATACATGTACCCACACACAAACACACATACAAGTATACATACATGCATACATACATACATACATATATATATATATATATATATATATATATATATATATATATATATATATATATGTATGCATGTGTAAACACACACACACACAGACACACACACACACACATATATATATATATATATATATATATATATATATATATATATATATATATATATATATATATATATATATATACATATAAGTAAATATATATACATTTATACATGTATATATATATATATATATATATATATATATATATATATATATATGTATATATCGTCTAGCAGGGGATCGAGATTTGCACCGTTCCCAGGTGCGCAGAACTCGGTCTTTGTTAAGAAGGGACAAGGAACAGTTTGTTAGGAACCTTGCTGACGAGGTAGGCCATTTCTTAGTAAATGACCTTCGTCCTGCATACCAAGCCCTGAGAAAGCTGAACTCCAAGCCCTCTTCACAGGTGACAGCAGTTCGCTCAGTAAGTGGTCAGATCATCTCAGATCCTGTTGCGGTGCGGGAGCGTTGGGCTGAGTATTCAGAGCAGTTGTACCAGGTTGACCCACCAACAGTTAACTTGGATGCGGGTAGTCCCGAGATTCCGTTGCCGGACCCACCCATCAGTGAGGATGCCCCCTCCCAAACTGAAGTTAAGGGTGATCTCCAAGCTGGTATATGCGGCATCCCAGCTGAACTGTTAAAGGCTGGTGGTGAACCTATGGCTCAGGGGTTGCATGATGTCCTGGCTGCCATCTGGCGATCTGGTACCATTCCCCCTGACCTGTTGAGGGGTGTGGTCATCCCTCTCTGGAAGGGGAAGGGGGACCGATGGGACTGCAGCAACCACCGAGGCATCACACTGCTCAGTATACCAGGCAAGGTTCTTGCCCACATCCTTCTGAGACGTATCGGAGATCACCTACTGAGGCATCAGAGACTGGAGCAATCTGGATTCACTCCTGGTAAGTC
This sequence comes from Penaeus vannamei, assembly GCF_042767895.1. Lineage (NCBI taxonomy): Eukaryota > Metazoa > Arthropoda > Malacostraca > Decapoda > Penaeidae > Penaeus > Penaeus vannamei. The sequence goes on from NC_091576.1 coordinate 12,147,443, forward strand.
AAAAATAGACCATATCCTAGCGCTTCGAGTCATTATAGAGCGTCGTCGTGAGTTCGAGCGTAGGCTGCTTGCAGCCTACATCGACCTCAAGAAGGCATTCGATACGGTGCATCGGGAATCACTCTGGGAGATCTTGAGACTGAGAGGAATTCCAACAAGGATTATTGGACTAGTAGCAAGTCTGTATACTGGTACTGAAACTGCTGTAAAGTATGGTGGGGGCCTGTCAAGCTTCTTCCCTGTTAGTTCAGGAGTGAGGCAAGGCTCTGTCCTTGCACCAACGCTTTTCAACACTTGCATGGATTGGATACTGGGCAGAGCTACTGTTCGAAGTTATTGTGGAGCAACTCTGGGCAATATCAAGGTTACCGACTTTGACTTTACTGATAATTTTGCCATTCTATCTGAGTCTTTGGAATCCTTAGTGGTGGCTCTTGATGCATTTAGT
>NC_091576.1:12152890-12155390 GCF_042767895.1 Penaeus vannamei
AGGGGTGAGGGGGCGGAGGGAGGGGCCCTCAACTGTATAAAGAGCAGATAGTAATGGAAGAGGACGCAGTTGCAACCGCAGCTTCATCTACTGAAGACGGCGAAATAAGCTATTGGACTTTGTGAGATGCTGTTGAAAGGGATAGCTCTTGTCTTGCTTGGTAAGCATTCTTAATTGCTCAGTTCAAAAGCTGATATCACATTTCGTTCAGCACTGTCCTGAAATATATGAATTATGAGTTGTTTTCAAGTGAAGGAGGACAACACTGCTCTCGACTGAAGACCTGACGTATGTCATTTCGTCGGTTCGTTCTGTGCCACGTCTTAGGGCAATTCTTTCATACATAGTGTACAATTTAATTCTGCTTTTTATCCAGGCGTGTGCGCCGCCTCTGCCGACAGAGACCTCGGCAGCTTTGTGGCTGGACGCCCCACCAATCATGGGGTTCCAGGCGTCCAGACCTTCGGCGGCGTACCCTCCTTCCAGCGGCCGCAAGTAGACCCACGACCCCCGAGCTTCCAGCGGCCGCAGGTGGACCCTCGACCTCCAGTCTTCAGCCGGTACGTGCGATCCGCCAACCAACCACGCCCGCAGACGCAGCCGACACCGCCTCCAGGCTACGTCCCCGCCCAAACGCTGCCGGAGAACCTTTCGCAAGACAAGTCCGCGCAACTGCCGCCGAAGAGCGAGCTGCTGAGGCCTTTCCCTCGGCCGGGGAGACCGCGGCCGCTCCCCGGGACTCTCCCGCAAGGTACGCAGGTGGTGTCGCTTGCCTTGTTATGATCTGCCAGTCGTAACTCGTGCTTTTTTTCTTACTTGTCCAGAAGTTACCATTACTAACATCGTGCCTTCCACTCATTTCACATTTTCATCAATAAGTTTATATAAATGTTCAATGTTCTTTACAAATATTCAATGCATGCAAAACATGGACATCACACATTCATGGTATAATAACCAATGCAAATGCGAATAAAGTAATATAGGAGAAATGCGCTATGAGGGGCGCAATGATTCGGGGCCAATGCAAACTGCAAGATAAAACCTCTAACTTCAGGCGGCGACGGAGACCAGAAGACGGCGCAGTTCAACAGACCCACTCGCCCAGGAGGCATTCCTGGCACAGGTGTTGGTCGCCCCAAACCCCTGCCTGGCCCTCTGCCCCAGCAACCCCAGACGCTCCCCGCGCCCCTGCCCGGGACGCCCGTCGTCCTCCCGGGAATCCTGCCGGTGATCCCCGAGACCCTGCCGGCCACACTCCCGGAGGACAAGTCCGCGCCCCTGCCGCCAAAATCTCAGCTCACCAAGCCTCAGCCCCTTCCAGCTGCCCTTCCGCAGGGTGTCCAGACCCTGCCTGCTGTGCTTCCAGCTCGCCCTCAGACGCTCCCAGCTGACCTGACGGAGGAGAAGAGCGCCCCCTTGCCTCCCAAGTCAGAGCTCACCAAGCCGGCCTCTCGCCCTCAGGAGACCGAAGACGACGATGGCTTCGCCCCCCTTCCAACGGGCCCTCAGGTCCAGCCCAGACCGCCTCCTGGGGACCTTACCAAGCCCGCCCCCCGACCACCTTTCCCGCAGGTGCAGCCCACGCCTCCGCCAGGCTTTCAGCCCGCGCAGACCCTGCCAGCGGAGCTTCCATCGGACAAAACAGCTCAGCTTCCTCCCAAATCGGAGCTTCTGAAGCCCGCCCCCCGACCACGAAGACCCGCCCCAGGACAGCAGACCAAACCAGCCGCTCAGGCCTAGGGCTTCAAGAAGAGTCGCGCTTTACTCTTGCAAAGTCAATGGCATGTGACCATGTCATAATTTGATATAAATCTTTAAAGAAAAATATTATCACCCAACAATAGATGAAACACTTTTTATCCATTCATAAATTAATTGAATATGAAATGTAAAATAACAGATTTCCTGTTATTATGTTTATACAAAAAAATATATATATATAAACAAATGATATCAATTTAGAAATCCTTATCAACTAGCATGTTTGAACTCTTCACCCCAGTGACATCTGCGTGATGCACGCCTGGCGAGGCCCGAGTGCAGCAGCGACCTGCCTCGCAGACCTTGGTCCAAGATTTATAGTGGGACACCGCGGGCCCTGGACCCCTCTCCCAGAGGGCCCTAGGAGGAGGCCCTTTCAAAAAATAATAATAATATACAATAAGTAAATAAAAATGAATAAACAAATGGAATAATAATGATGATTAGAAGATTGATTCTACACTAGAAATAATCAACAAAGTGTATGAGTATGTGGGTGTAGATGACGATAACGATAAAATGGTAATAGCAAAATAATGAGAAAGATGGCAAGGTGTGAATCTAGAAATTATAATCATAGATGGATCGATAATACCATGATGGCATTTATCAACTTTATATTTCTTGTATTATAACATGTTACTTTGGTCTACTTTACAAATTCTGCCATCAAGATTGAGAAAAATAAAGTCAGATGTTTTCGTTGGCAGCTACCATATTTTTCGGTTTGTTATAT
>NC_091576.1:12167890-12170390 GCF_042767895.1 Penaeus vannamei
ACTGGGCATTGTGATCCCCAGCCAGAACCTTGTTCTTCAACCAGCCTGAGCATCCTGATCCTCAACCAGAACCTAAGCATCCTGATCTTAATCCAGATCCTGAGCATCGTGATCCTAAACCGGGAACCTGATTCTCCTGATCAGCCTGAGCATCCTGATCCTGGGCCAGAACCTGAGCATCTGTTCCTCAGCCGAAACCTGAGCCTCCCAATGTCTTCGAAACGGCTTGAGGATCATGATCCTGAGCCAGAATCTGAGCATCATGATATTGAACCTAAGAATCCCAACCTATCTGAGCATCCAGATCCTGAGCCAAAAGTTAAGGAACATGATCCCGAAACAAAAAAAGAATAACCTCCCAAACACCCAGAACATCCTGAACCTCAGCAAAAAAAAAAAAAATGATAAAGATGAATATACTGATCCTGTGCCAGAACCTGAACCTTCCAACAGAACTGAGTATCCTCATCCTCAACAAAAACCTAGCCTTCCAAAAAAACTGAGCATCCTGATCCTCAATCAGAACCTGACCTTCCAACCAACCTGAGTATCCTGATCCTCAACCAGAATCTGACCTTACGACCAAACTGAACATAATCCTCAACCAGAACCTGACCATCCAACCAACCTGAACATCCTGATCCCACACCATAACCTGACTTTTCAAAAAACCTGTGTCCTGATCCTCAACCAGAACCTGACCTTCAGATCAACCTAATCATCATGATCCTCAACTAGAACCAGACCTTCTGACCAACCTGAGCATCCTGAATTTGACATTTACACCAAACTGAGCATCTTCATCCTCAACCAGAACCTGACCTTCCGACCAACCTGAGAATTCTTCATCCTCAACCAGAACCTGACCTTCAGACCAATCTGAGCATCTTCATCCTCAACCAGGACCTGACCTTCAGACCAACCTAAGCATCCTGATCCTCAACTAGAACCTCACCTTCAGACCAACCTCAGCATCCTGAACCCCAACCACAACCTGATCTTCTGACACACCTGAGCATCCAGGTCCTCAAGCAGAAGCTGACCTTCCAATCAACCTGAGCACCCTTATGCTCAACCAGAACCTGAACTTCAGATCAACCTTAGCATCTTGATCCTCAACCAGAACCTGACCTTCTGACCAACCTTAGCATCCTGATCCTCAACTAGAAACAGACCTTCCAACTAACTTGATCATCTTGATCTCCAACCAGAACCTGACCTTCTGACCAAATTGAGCACCCTAATGCTCAACCAGAACCTGACCTTCTGACCAAATTGAGCACCCTAATGCTCAACCAGAACCTGACCTTCACACCAACCTGAGCATCTTGATCCTCAACGAGAACCTGACCTTCTGACAACCCTGAGCATCCTGATCCTCGCTAAGAACTTGACCTTCCGACCAACCTGAGCATCCTGATCCTCAACCAGAACCAATGTGAGCATCTTGATTTTCAACCAGAACCTCACCTTCCAACTGACCTGAGCATCTTGATCCTAAACCAGAACCAGACCTTCCGACCAACCAAACCATCTTGATCCTCAACCATGACCTGACCTTCCAACCAACCTGAGCATCCTGATACTCAACCAGAACCTGACCTTCCGACTAAACTGAGCATTTTGATCCTTAACCAGAACCTGATCTTCCAATCAACCTGAGAATCCAGATCCTCAACCAGAACCTGACCCAACCAACTTGAGAATCCAGATCCTCAACCAGAACCTGACCTTCCGACCAACCTGAGAATCTTCATCCTCAACCAGAACCTGACCTTCCGACCAAACTGAGCATTTTGATCCTCAACCAGAACTTAACGTTCACACCAAACTGAGCATCTTCATCTTCAACCAGATTCTGACCTTCTAACCAACCAGAGAATCCTGATCATCAACCAGAACCTGACCTTCCGACCAAACTGGGCATTTTTATCCTCAACCAGAACCTGACCTTGCAACCAACCTAAGCATCTTGATCCTAAACCAGAACCTGACCATCCAGATCTTGAGCCATGCTTATCCTGATCCAGAACCTGAGCCCCCCAACTAGCCTGAGCATGATTCTGATCCTCAGTCAGAACCTGAGCCAGAACCTGATCCTCCAGACCAATCAGAGCATCCTGACCCTGAGCCAGAGATTGAGCATCCTGATCAAGAACCAAATTTGAGCCTCTTGACCAGCCTTAGCATCCCAATCCTGGTCCTTCCAATGAGCTTGAACCTGAGCCTCTCGACCAGCCTGACTATTCTAATCCTAATCCAGAAATTATGCATTCTGATCCTGACCCAGAACCTTGACATCGTTCTTGTGAGCCACATAACCTGAACATCCTGATCCTGATCCAGAATCTTAGCATCTTGATCCTAAGCCTGAACCTGAGCCTCTCAACCAGCCTGAGCATCTTGATCCTTATCTAAAAATTGAGCATCCTGATCCTGATCCAGACCTGAGCCAACCTTTTCATCCTGAGCCTTACCTAGAACCTAAACTTCCAGATCA
>NC_091576.1:12175184-12180184 GCF_042767895.1 Penaeus vannamei
TGTCAAGTAGTTCAACGCAGAGCAGTGATGAGTCATTAGATACTGTCGATTTTTGCTATATACTATTTATGTTAAAAAATATGTGATAGTTTCATATATCCTCATGTACCAAGTTACCGTTGTCTAATCTATTTTAAGAAGCTTGGACCCCTCTAAATTCTTTTCTATTATCCTATTATACTTATCTCTTGAAACTTACTGTAATCTATGAAGGGAGGCCTGTTATCTCAAAGCCAATAAACTTTCCCTATGTATATTTTAGCAAGATATAGCAAAGGGTTGGTTTGTTCTTTGATCATAAATTGCCAGTTTTTTCCAATCCAGTAGCATATATGTACCAGACTGTAAAGTTTCATCTGCAAGGGGAATGAGTGCCCCGCTCAAAGATTATTTGGTCAAATTCTGTCCATGCAAAATGTAGTTCACTGATAACTTTCCGCGCATGCTTAATTCTTTTTTTTAATCATCTTCCACACATAAAATTCTTTTGATTTTTCTGGGCACTTGCTTGATCATCAGTCTGTAGATCCGTCCGCGCAAATGTAGACAGAATGATGTTTTCCGCACATGCAAGAATGTAATATTCCCCGTGCAAGAAAAATACTCTACAGTCTGGTATATGTATATACAGAATGTCTGAGGTAAGATGGTAAAATTCAAAAACACTTTTAGAAAGAAAGGGAATAAATACAGTTGTTGATATCTGAAATAATCTGCATAGGTAGTGTAGAATGTCAGAAATTTAGGTAATAAGTCAGAGACTAAGTCCACAATAACTGAGTAGGGAAAGTACAGCGATTGGGGAGGCTTTTGGTTCATACAGTGATGATTGTGGATTCCCAGGATTGCCCACAAATTTGTTGGTTCAAGTAATAGGGACTTACAAAAGTGTTAATTCACTTCATAAACAAATATTGCACGAATATATGTGGTAGGTTTTTTGCCTTTGCATGATCACCAAAGTCACAAAGGACAGTGATGAATACACAGGTTTCTTTTAACATTTAACATTCAATTGATGTAATTTTAAGGTTTTGATTCACCAAAATGTGGATTTTTTTTTCTTTTTTTTATTTTACAACTCTAGTCAGAAGAACTTGAAAGTATGCTTCTGTCATCCAAGCTGTATTTTTCTCTTTCTCTCCCTTACAATGTCCATTTTATTAAGGAGTCAAGGTACTTGAAATGAAGACTACATAGGAATAGAACACAAAGGTATATTTTAAAAGACAAAGAAAATAAGATTACAAGCTAAGGAAAACTCAGTAATTCTTGACAGTATAGATGCACTCACCAGAAACTAAGTCCCTAACTTTATGTCACAAAATTTATTTAACACTCTAAGTTACTGTGACTGGGTGTGCCCTTCAGGTACTGCCTGAGGGGAGATTTGATGGGGGGACTCCATCCCCAATACCCCCCCCCCCCTTACAAATATCTTTACCTGGCAGTGGGTGGGATTTGGGGTCGGAATGGTCAAAAAGGAATTATGGTCAGTTTCATTTTCATATATGAGTGTAGAATTATCCATGTGAATATAAACTCCAGCAATAAAAAATTTAGGCAACACAAGTTCAGAACCTCAAGTCTCATTGCCACTGTGTCAGGGATTTTCACCTTTCCACACTCTTGCTTTACAGGAGCGAGAGTGATGCATTGTATAATGACATTACCTATTGAATTGGAACACAGGAAGATAAAAGTGTCTTATTATAAACGTTTATTCCCAAAGTGAAAGATTTATGATATGAAAAATAAAGAAAAAATCATTACACGACTTTTGAAATTTCTTTCCCATAAAACAAAGTAGGTATGATTCGATTTTAACATATTCATCATAAAAAGTATGCTCGCCTGCATCAATGGCCATCTCTGAGGGACCCACGCTGCAGAGTTCCAAGCGTCGCCACCACTTGCAATAATTATACATATGCGCTTTCATTTGAAACTAAATGATTGATTAAACATCATTGCCTCATTATAAAAACATTTTATGAAAGATATGAATATAAAGAAAGTGTATGAAGTAATTTATTTGTGTAAACTTCTAAGATAGACCTACAAATATCTGATACCTATTGTCACATCAAAAGATTAAGCGTCCACGATAAATTAATATAAGCAATTTGTATTTCAAAATATTTTTGATATATCAACAGTTATATAAGAAATAATTCATTGTCCTTCCATTACAAGTATTCCGCTAGTGACAACATTTATCGCTTCTTTCAGGGCAGAATCATATGGTTAGACAATGGGGAAGAAGAGTAGACTGGCAGAAAAAGAAAATAGATAAATAAGAAATCATTAGGATCTAACTGGTATATGCGCATATACACATATACATGTGCAAGTACATGTAACTTTGCAATAATTTATGAGTTTTTACACATGTAAACGAATGTATACACAAGAAAGCATTAATTAAAGAGGTATAAAATCTAAAACAACCAATTTTATAGAACGTTCATGTTGTCTTGAGTCTGGATTTGCCCCTTTTCACAGGAGTCCTATGTTTATTTATTTCTCCCTCCCAAAACCTAGCTCGTTGTCGTGGTGATGCAAGGATGAAAGGCTGGCTTTGTGTCAGTCATGAACGGCCTCCGGGAGCCATGGACACAGTATTCCCTTGGTTAATTATTTAGTCCTTATCCATTATGGGGGCCTTAAGGGGTAGACTGTTTCTTTTCCCCAGTTTATTTAGGCTCACCATGGCCAGTAAAGAAGATTCTTTACCCTTAATAGAGTCATTAAGGCTTGCCCCTTCATCAAATAGCCTATCTGAATTTGATTTTGATGGTTTTGACCATGGCTCCAACCACTGATGCTAATACCCCTCTTTGATGCTTACAAACAACTCTAACAATTCTGAAACACCCACCCAGGTTATTACTCAACCCCTAGAAAACACCACTTCCTCATCCCCTGCTGTACAATCCTCTTCAATGCCAATCCCCTCATCCCTCATTACTACTCTTCATCCGGATTTATGAATGGAGGAGGGAGGGAGGCGAGGCACTGGTAATCAATACTTTTTTGTCTGTAAATATTACCATTGTATGGAAACCATTAACTGAAAAATTAAACATATTAAGAAATGACTACCAATTAGCATGAGTAGACGAAGCAGCAGTTGACAGGTAATGGTATTCTCATCTACGTCAAACAGTAATAGGCCCTAGAGTGGTTGTGGCGGTTCATGCGAGATTGTTGTAAACTCTGTTTGCCTCATGAGTGAAATGGATGAAACAGGACAAGAGTGGGAGTTCATTGACACCCTCGTATTTTTCTCGATCTCGATTCAAACATGTTTGAAGCAATGTAAAGAGGCTGTTCGTGACTGACACAACCCAACTCTGGCCTCCCTCCCTCCTCCATTCATGAATCTGCCCCTTTACTACACAGCGTTTGCAGCACCATCTATGGGCAATAAACAAGACACGCAGAACCATTCAGAGGGTTTTAGTCCCAGACTGTACCAGGCAACCTAAACGTTCCACTCCACGCTCTCCTACTACATTCTCTCCTACACCTTCCTCTTCATCTGTTCCTCAGATATCCATCACCTCTTCTCCTCCTTATAAGAGAACCTTTGTGTCTCAGTCCTCAATACCAAATTCCCCTTCAGAAACCCTGGAAGACATCCAAAATTTCATAAAGATGTCCCAAGGGAACACTCCATTCCCTCATCCACCCCTCAATCCCTCTGATCCTACTCCTGCTACATTTAAAGTATTTGCAGATATTCATCCTCCTCCTTCTCAAGTTCCCTCCACTCGCCTTCCTCCTACACCCTCTCATCATACCCTGCCCCCTCTACCACTTCCACTTGAATACTCTCACAAAACGTCTTCATCACAACAGTGTCCTTCTCCAGACTTTTTTCCTGACGCTTCACCACCTTCCCCAGTCTCCTTTTCTCAACCCCTGGATTCTTCTCCTCCTACTCCTTCCCCAGTCACAGATACATTGCAATTTACTCAGTTGCATTACCCCCTTATACCCCCCCCCCAAAAAAAAAAAAAAACATCCTTCCCTCCTATCCCTTCCACTCCCTCCTGGATACACACATGAATCTCTTTTATCACAATACCCTTCCCCAGACCCCACCGTCCCTATCGAACCGCCAGACACTACTCCTTCACTTACTCCTGGTCCTTTATCTCAACCTTCAGATACCTAATCCCCTACTACTAAGACAACCATATCTACTGTTATCACCTATCATCCCTATTCCTTAACCCAGACACAGATACAATGCAATTCATTTAATTGCTCTACCTGCTTAACCTTTCCCCACTTATTGATCACTACTCTATTTCATTTCCTCCCCCCCCCCTTCTCTTTTCCTTACCATACTCTCCTACAACACCCTCTAACCTTTGATATCTAACACCCTCCCCTCTTCCCAGATTCTTCTCTTACTCTTCAACAGCTATCTCTCTTCTTCCTTGAACATTTTTACTATACCTTCCCCAGTGACAGATACACTGTAATTCACTCAGTCGCCCTTGATACTAATTTCTGCTCTAATTCACTTATTCCCGTATTCCCCCTTTTCACTACCCTACTTTCCTATAACATTCTTAAACCTTTCACATCTAACTCATTTTATCGTAATCTTTAACTCTCCTTTGCCACTTCTGACACAATACTTTACCATAGTGCTACATGACCTTAGATGTCTAGCACATTTATTTTCAAACATTAATTAATTAATTATTTAGTTATTTCAATAACTCCGAGACTGATTGTCATATCTTTATGCAACAAAGTGCATTTGAAAGAGAAATGATAGCAGTTTCTACAATAATGAAATGGTAAAGATCTATAAATAAAAAAAATACAGTAAAGGAACTTCAAATATCCAACTTTTTGTTTGTATGTTTTTCAAATTTTCTTTTTTCGAAGATGAGGGATCTTCTTTCTACAGAAGATCCCTCATCCCAGAGTTCTTATACGATTGAAATATTGGATATATCTTTGGAAACATTGTGAAA
>NC_091576.1:12187684-12195184 GCF_042767895.1 Penaeus vannamei
ATCACCCTTTTATTTAGACACTAGCCTGATCTCTGTGGTAGATTTTTTTCGAAATCAGCCAAACAGTTTTTGAATTATAGTAAAAAAAACAAGAAAATCACCGCAAAAAAAAAAAAAAAAAAAAAATTTTGGTCCCAAAAATAATATTAGGAAAAAATTGCACAGTTATTCTAATTGTTTTATTATACAGAACCATCCTTTATCTAGCAAATGTTGGGAGCACTTTTTTCGATTTCGACTTTATTTTTATTTATTTATTTTTTTTTTAATATTTAAACGAGTCGACTGGCAGGTATCCAAAAAAAAAAACAGTATTCGTCACTTATATATCGACTTTATGCGAAACACAGGAAAAAATCGAAAATTCCGTCCCTACGTTCCCTAGACAAACTATTTATCTACAAAAAGAGCCATAATACATTTATTTTGGACTATATTTGCTTTAAAAAAAATCGCTTGAAAAAAAAAATAAGTATACTTCCGAAATAACCGTCATTGAAGTTTTTTTTTTTTCTCTCTTCATAATCATTATGGTACGAAAAATTAAAGGGAGAAGCATAATCTTCCTACACCATAATTATCTATCATATACCTGCATTCCAAAGTCAACCAGACATTGCCAGTATGTAACGGTTTCTCGTATAGTACAGAGTGGTGGCAGTGATCTGGGGGGGTCTATAGGCCTACATTGACATTTTTAAAAATTTGTCAAAAATCCCAAAAAAATCATACAGCCATTCTGATTTCATGTCTGACTAGAACTATCTATTATTATAATCAGAAGCCATTTTTGAGAAGTTGACCTTACTTTTTTTTGGTGAACATTTTTCGAAGGTGACTATTTAAACACCCTCATAGGAGATTTTGAAAATATGTCACTTTTACAAGAACCACATGAAAATATTGCAAACCCTTATGGCAGCATGTGATAGAACTATTATTCAGCTACAAAATGAGCCATAATACGTTCAAATCGGACTGAAAATACGTGTGATATGAGTAAAAATGTGAAGGAGCTAATATTCGCGATCTTTTTCCTATTTATTATTTATACATTTTGCAAGACAAATCACGTGCGAAATACTTGTTATTGATATAATTATCTATTATTTACCTATTATTATTGTTCTAATGGGGTTTTACAACGTATAATATTGGTTGAAAGTATAACTTTTCTCCAGTCGTACGAGAATCATATTGTCCTTTTTCTCGGCGCGGCCGGGCCGTCAAAGGGGGATGACTCACGCTCTTTACCTAAGGAGAGAAAGAGTGCACAACTCTACGGGGCCGCGTAGCCATTTTCACTCAGACACGTGAAAGTCGAAAAACGAGTACATTGCGGTGTAAAAATATGTATATAAGGTATACAAGCACATATAGATAATTTTCGTGTACCCTATGAAATTTCGTTTATTTATAATGTTACTTCCGTTTGTTTCTTTGTTAATTGTTTATGGTGTTTTTTTGTTTGTTTTCTATTATTTCCAAAAGTTATGAACACATTTTAATGAGATTTTAACCGAAGGTGTGTTTTAACCTAACTTAGACACTTAGCCTAATTAATATTCCATAAAATTTTGGTGGTCCGGAACATTTGGCAAACTACCCCCCGTGGGGGGGCGAGGTTTGCATTTTCGAAATGTTTTGCTCATAGATCAAACAAACTATGTATGATGAAAACATAAGGAAAATAAAGTACACCATATGAAAGACATATGTTTAGTTATTGTATGGAAAATTTCTTCATTATCGTTTTTTGGACGCTTGCCGGATTTTTTTAATTATTCCGAAAAAAAGAAGGTTGGTCTCATCTTACGTGAAATTTGATAAGCTTTCAGGAAATAATCTTATTTTTTTATTATCTCTAATCATTGCATCACAATTGCCGATTTTCTAAGGTAACGTGAAAAAATATATATTTCAGTCGACATCGAAAATGGCTGCTACCACCTAAAAAATAACGGTCAGGCCTTGAAATTTTCAGGGGAGAACCGGGGCCTAGAAACTCTAAGAAAATGCATTTAACTCAATTTCAGCAAGATGGGCGAAAATTGCCCCCTCCCCCCCCCCCCCAAAAAAAAAAAAAAAAAAAACACACACACACACACACAGACGATCCCCTTAAGTCCCAAACACGTGGGTTATGTAACCTGATTGACCTCACAGGCAAACCTATTCCTTCTCAGCCTCATCCCTCCCTCCATGCATGTACCTGAATTGTCTCCATCTCCCTGAAAAACTGCCATGATAAGGATTGGTCAGATTGTTGAGGACTTACTAACCTGCCTCGTGGCCTGTGATACAGTATCATTACAATGCTACTATTATCTCTAGAGGCCGCAGTAAGTCCTCCATCAAAATTGCCAAGATTACTTTCCATGACCTTCCTCTTCATGTTTATATTGGCAGAGAAAACCCCTCTATCCAACCATCTCAACCTCCACCCCATCAGTGTCAGAATCCTGAACTGTTATATGACTTTTGACACTTAGTACACTTAATCATCAACTAACCCTCCTCTTTACCCTTTTCATTAATAGATCTTTCTTTAATACTATATGACATTTGATATCTAGCACATTTATTTTGCTTTGTAACAATTAACCATTTACCATTGCATATAAAGCACATTGCAGTTTTCACGAAAATCAAACTGTTGGAACCTTGTCATTACATCATTTATATAGGAAGAGTGCTGGTAAGATTATATACTTAATTTTTTTTTGATAAAATCAGCTATAAAAAGAGGAAAGTAAATCATCTGGTTTCTAAAAAAATATCAATAATGAATTTTCTTCAGTCAAAATTGGGTTATTTGTTGGAATCATTAAATTAATTCTTTTCAAATGTATAAGACAATGAAAATTTTTCATTTTATTGTTTTAATAATTTTTAAAGTGTGTTTCAAGTGAGAGAAAAAAATATATATATTAAAAGTATTTTTGCTTGAGTATCTTTTTGAAAAAAGCAACTATGGTTTCTAATATTTTCAGTAATCATATTTAGATGTTTTCCATCCAAAAACAGATAATTGCAGTAATTATTCTCACATTTATTTCCATACCTGTTTATTATCTTTTATTGTGTTCTATGCCATGAATGTGGCCATTTTCCTTCTTTTCTTGGCATAATATTTTTTCATTCATGGCTTCCCTTATTTTTGTATGGTACTACAATAGAGGCTTATAGGCTGTTTCTGCCCTCTTCATAAAGGGTAGGAATTGAGTTGGCTGGCTGGCACAGATAACAAACAATAGTTCACAACTTTCAAAAGTTAATTCATTTTGCTATTCACCTTACTTCTTTAGTGTTACTAATGTTGTATCAAGTTACTTTAAAAAAGAAAAAAAATGGCTTGATCTGGTATTGCAAGTAAGAGTTATATACATATATAAAAAAAGGGGAAATGTTGTTTGTAATAGTTTGTTAGGTTGATGAGTAGACATTTAGAAGGTATAAAGTGCTAAATTCTTTATATGTATTCAGAAAAGTAAAATAGTTGTCTTTCTTTTATTACATGCCAAAATTGCAATTTTTGGAAATGAAAAAAAAAAATATTTATTAAACATTAAACATTTTAAGCTATATAACAAAATGGTTACAAAAAGGCTATATAACATTAATATGTTTAATGATGACTTTTGATATATGTTGCACAAACATGTATAATCACTATCACACAGTGGCTCAACTGGTCAACCTGGGCTACGTGCAGTCTATAACATCATTGTCTTCTTCACCCATTTCATCATTTTCAATCATCTTTGCAATTATAACACATCTTGGCATGGGGCACAAACAGGGGACAGGGTGTTCTTCTATTTCTGGGTCAAGCATCTCCACTGTCATTGTGTAGTGCCGCACATTGTCATCACTTTGGGCAAACAATATCTTCCAACCCACCACTTCATCTTTCTCTACCAAATTCTCAAACTCTAGTTGTGTGGTTGAGACTACAGTGTCCTGTACCTCTCTCTTATCTTCTTTACTGTCATCCTTGATGGAATTCTTGGTTTGTATTTGATCACTTTGTTGTGGTTCATGATTTTCAGATTTTTCAGCTGAGCTTTTTTCAACTTCAACATCACTGGTTTCAAGAGTACCATCCTGACAGCTTAACTCTATCTCTTGGCCTGTTTTTGCTGAGCCATATCCCAGAACAACCACAGTTTGCTTCCAGTGTGTTGGGGTGCTTATGGGTGAAGTTGAAAGTGTGATTAGTGTTCCCAAGTTTTCCCCTTCCTCACTATACCAGTATCCATCAAAGTCACACTCAAACCACAGACAGAGACCCTGGTAAGATCCAGACTTTGTGATGCCAACAAAAGTAGTTTCAGAAAACAGCTTTACCTCTTCTTCAGTTACCCATCTCAGGTTGAACTTCTTAATACATGTTGGTTCAGCTAACAGGTCTGATTCAGGAATAAGGCAGACTTCAGGTTTTATCATTTTGGATCTGAGAGCAAACTGTTTGACAGCAGACATGTTGAATCCATAGACATTATCCCAGTAATTTATTTGTTCTTTATAAAGAGATTGTAATGAACATGGACATGCAAATATTCTTGCTTCTGAAGGAAATACTGTGCCTTCATCTGAAAGGAACATATTTCTGGCCTTTATAACTGAATTAAGCATGGATTCATGTAATAAGTAAAAGCCCATCCATTCAGACACAATTATGTCAACTTTTTCATCTTCTGGAAGTGATATGTCTTCCACTCTTGAATGGAACACTTGAATAACATCACCAAATCCATTATCTTCTGCAACTTTTTGAATAACTTCTGCCATGCCACTGGCTTCTACAGCATACACTTTTTTGGCTCCAGCAGATGCCATAAACAAAGATAAAATCCCTGAAATAAAAATTACATTAGGTCTTCCCTGAGCAGTTTTAAATAACATGCTTGTCTAATGTCTACTTTTGCTTCTGTCTCTACCATGTTTACTCCTTTACTAATTCTTACCCTATACTTACTAATTTTGACATAAATGCAGCATTCAGATATATTCTAAAAGAAAATACTTGCCTGTCCCTGCTCCAACATCCATGGCAATTTTGTCTTTGAATAAATGTTTGTTTTTGGTAATTGCATCATAATAGGCTGTTGTTCGAGGTTTGTCGCTGACCATTAGTCTATGAATCTGAAAAAAAAATTAAGCTATATATTGCTCAAACCAACTAATACTTTTAACTGACCATGCAATTACAAATAGTTTCAATTATACATTTGCATTTGTCAGGTATGTACACTTTACCAAGTGATTTATTTCATTTTGTCTACATGGCTTATAACCCAGGCTTCAGTTACCAGGCATACATGCTCTCATGTATACCCCATTCCTTATTTTTTTATTCTTATTTCTAATATTATTATTGTTATTATTTACAATATTATTTTTTGAAACAATCAAGGAATAGGATAAACAGGCGAGATCAGGTAGGCCTACTAATTGATTCCTTGGTGATAAGTACTTGTGGAGCCCTCTGCATGTAAATAAAAACACCAAACTAAAACAATGGACATCACATATGATGCCAAAATATACATGACATCATAATATCTACATGTAAAGGAATATTATTCATCAATTATCTCACTCCAAGCTCAAAAAAAAAAAAAAAAAAAAAAAAAAAAAAAAAAAATCTTACCTCTACATCTTCATAACTCTTAAAGTATTCTTGTGAGTCTTCAGTGAGAGGTGAGGGGTCAATTGTCCCCATACTTGCTTCACTGAGGTCTGAGGCTTTACTTGTATCTGCAATGTCACCGTCCTGCATGGCTGGACCTGTCATGTGTATATAAATAAGACCATTTCCCTATAAATTTCTCACTCATCATAACAATTTACATTAACAATACAAGTTCTGTGAACCTACTTATGAAATCAAACTAACCATATTCAAAGGATATTCTACCTATATTGCATGTCCTGTGCTGATTTCAGCAAATATTTCCTTTTCAAAGCTTGGACACATTATAAATTATGACTATTTTATAGAATAGAATTTCACACATTCCCCAATTTTAATGGGCTTTATTCAAATGGAAAACTGATAAAATAAATGCCACTTTATATATATTCTTGTTTTAAGCAAATATTAAACTAAGTTACTTATTTTACCCAAGTTTTGGAAATAACTGAACTCTCTTGGCTTCACAGAATCAAACATTTCAATTTGCAAATTTAAGCACAATAACTTATCTATGATTCTTTATGCACCATAACAGAAAATTCACCCGAGCTTTTAAAAACAGATTCTTCCCTTGTTACTATGGCACCCTTGTTTCATCCATTTATTGCTATACATGCTCAATAACCTATAAATTTTATCCATAATTAGACAGAGTTATGAATTCAAGGAATTCAAGAAATATAATCAGTAATACCAAATATTACATTATAATAAATTGTGTCACTGAACAATGCTCGTTCAACTGTAATTATATGTCTCCTCAAAACCAATCTAGTGTCCAGTGAGCACTTTCTAGCCTTTGCAGCTAATTCTGAGGTTCAAATAACATTGGTAAGTAATATCAATGATCAACCTGTGAGGTAGGGTATAGGTTCCAAGCTCCCTCATCTTCCTGCTATGTAAGTCAGCTGAACCAGGTCACATGTAAAGTCAAAGATAATTTACTCAGGACTGCCTTTTGAAAATAAAATATATTTTTGCTGAGAGTTTGTCATTTTTAAGCATTATGACACTGACATAGCATTCAAAGAAAGGGGAAAAGTTCATGGTTTGTTGTGATCAGCTAATCATGCCTATGAGCACCACTGAGACAATCCCACATCAGGTACACTAACAAAATTGGTCTATGACATTGGATCTATAATGCAGCTGAAGATCTACATTCCTAGCTATGTTTTTTACATCATAATACACCTGATATTTCAAAAGTATATAAATACATATTTGTTTTATTGTTGACCAAAAAATAGAATGAATGAATTTTATTATGACTTATGATTAACGATATTATAGTTTTGTTAAATAAAATCATCAATTAATATGCATTTAACAACTATTCATATGTCATGTTACATTTCAACAAGCTAATCACAATGATTATTACCTGGCTTACTGTTTCAAGAAAGTCCTTGTTTTATTTTTGGTGGCCAGAAACTTCAGAGACCATAGTCATATCTTACTGCTACCATTAGCCGAGATGTTACTTATACAATTATCTAACTTTATATGTAATGACATCTATGAAAAAGTTCAACTTGGTCACTATTCTGAATAGTTACTTTCCATCAAATATGCTGTTTATCTTATCACAGAGTATCATTACTGATATCACATATAGTTTTGCTGGTGTAATTATAGTTTACCTAATCATTCATTACAGACACAGTATATGGGAACAATACATCATCTACCAAACTAGAGCAACATTTCCTCTAAGACTAGTATTCAAAGCAGAAGAACGGAAAATTTGAAATCACATAAATTTGTTGTGATGCCGACCAAATGCCAAGTCAAATTTT
>NC_091576.1:12200184-12207684 GCF_042767895.1 Penaeus vannamei
CTAGACATTACTTGGGATATCATTTGCAAAGATAAAACTAATTGAACTCAGATACAACTTACTTCAGAATAAAGGGAATCGCCATGGAATGACAGTGAAGCAGAATTCCTTTTTACTAAGGAAATCTTGTGGCTTGCGCAGTGGCGAAGCCTTTTCTGTCGCAAAATAGTTCAACTTACAGCGTTTTTTCCTGGAGGAAAAGAAGAAATTGAGCTATGCGATTTTTTTATGAGGGAAAGGCATAAATGCACATGACACAGCCCAAAGAGTGACTTCAGCTAATAGATTCAATTTAAAAATGCCAAACTGGATAAAACCACAAACAGTTAGTTTTAAAATAGCTAAACAAAACAGCCAAGATAAGAATCATTATGCTATTAAAAATAGATTTGCTAATTTGCACTGAAAGTTCTTTCCCGTACATAAAGCCTTTTCACCTCTTCGACTGATAATTCAGTTCCGCTGCATCATCCATAGCAGTAACTAACATTCGAAGTTTTTCTTCAGTTCTTTTAATTACCCTTTTCTGCGTTTAATTGTACTTCATTTAAATTATAACCCAAAAGAGAAGTGTTGGCTTATTGTTGTAACATTAGAGTTATTTTCTGAGCTTAACACGACGGGACTACTTTCCTGGAGTCTCCAACGATTGACTATCAGTAATAACGGCTAATATCAAAGAAATAATGATCGTGATCAGTGGATCCGCGTTCCTCCTCGCCTACACCATATACAAAATAAAACCTTTTTGAAGTGAAATGGATGTCATAATACACACAAGGATCATTGGACTAATAGCAAGCCTATATACCGGTACTGAAAGTGCTGTAAAGTGTGGTGGGGGCCTGTCAAGCTTCTTCCCTGTTAGTTCAGGAGTGAGGCAAGGCTGTGTCCTTGCACCAACTCTTTTCAACACTTGCATGGACTGGATACTGGGCAGAGCTACTGTTCAGTCATTGTGGAGCAACACTGGGCAATATCAAGGTTACAGACCTTGACTTTGCTGATGACGTTGCCATTATATCTGAGTCTTTGGAAACCCTAGTGGCGGCTCTCGATGCATTTAGCAATGAAGCGAAACCCTTGGGTCTAGAGGTCTGGACCAAGACCAAGGTCCAGGACTTTGGGGACTTGCTAGGAGAACCTGTTCAGTCGGTACGTGCTTGCGGCGAGGACATTGAAGTCACAGAGAGCTTTACATACCTTGGTAGTGTAGTTCATAACTCTGGGCTGTCAGACCATGAAGTCAGCAGACGGATTGGCCTGGCAGCAGGGGTCATGAACTCTCTCAACAAGAGTATTTGGAGATGTCGGTACCTGTGCAGAAGGACCAAGCTACGGGTTTTCAAGGCCCTGATAATGCCAGTTTTGCTATACGGTAGCGAAACCTGGACATTGTCCTGTGCCTTGCACAGCTCGTCTTGAAGCCTTTTGTAATAGGTCCTTGCGCCGGATCATGGGGTACTGTTGGCGGGACCATGTGTCCAACCAACGGTTGCACCGTGAGACTGGCACAGGACCTGTTATTTCCACAATCCGTGATCGCCAACTCAGGCTATACAGCCACCTGGCTCGCTTTCCTCAGGATGATCCTGCCCATCAGGTCGTCTCTGTTCGAGACAACCCTGGTTGGAGGAGGCCTGTGGGACGACCTAGGAAGTCGTGGTTTGGGCAGATCGACCAAACCTGCCGTGAAGAACTAGAGATGGTCCGAGTCCCTGCCTGGCGTCTAGCCATGAGGGATCCTCGTAGGTGGAAGCGAAGGGTGGATGCGGCTATGCGCCCCCGTCGGCGTCAGCCCCCTTGATGATGATGATGATATATATATATATATATATATATATATATATATATATATATATGTATGTATGTATGTATACATATGTGCATGTATATATATATATATATATATATATATATATATATATATATATGTGTGTGTGTGTGTGTGTGTGTGTGTGTGTGTGTGTGTGTGTGTATACATACATATATATATATATATATATATATATATATATATATATATATATATATATATATATATGTGTGTGTGTGTGTGTGTGTGTGTGTGTGTGTGTGTGTGTGTGTGTGTACATACATACATATATATATATATATATATATATATATATATATATATATATATATAATCAGATTGCACGCTGGTACTGATAATGGGAATGCAACAAGGGCTGCTGTTCAGCCACCCTTTTTGCAGACTTACCGGAATGGAAAAGGCATGAGTATAAAAGACTGCATTGTTCCGAAAAGTATAGAGATTAATACAAAAGAAGAGAAAATGCGTTTAACTAAATGAATGAAAGCGAAACTGGAGATGTTCAATGATAATCTTATAAAAAGGTACACTATTACTGGAAAGGGAAGTCATGACACTTTGGAGTAAAATAAGACTAGACAACCGAAATAAGCAAGAAATGAAAGGTAGAATTTGTTGCCCCATCACAGTGACGTAAATATCGCCATAAAGAGCAATTTAGATGAGCCACTTGCTTAAAACGAAACTTCCTTGATTAGTGCCAACTTACAAATTCAATGTACGGATCAGAAGTGTATAAAATCAATAATGGGTTAGTTGAAATGCATACTGGTGTGGACATGGACAACATGGACAGGGAATTGAACCAATCTAAACCTGAAACAACTTAATGAAAATAATTTTCCAGGAAAAGATGCAGATGCCTAAAATTCACATCCTTAAGGGGCCCTCACACGATCAATTTTTTCGTCAATTAATTGATATCAATTTATTGACGTCAATGAATTGATGGAAATCACTGTGCCCTCACACGGTCAATGAATTTACTTCAATTTTCAGTTTGATTCATAATCTCGAGATGAAAGCATCTGTGGCACTTGGAGTAGTGCTTGCTCTGGACACTCCAAAGCGAAAGAAGAGGAGTAAGTGGGTAAAGAAATGGTATCTCTGTCGAAGGGAACAAGGACATACAAGATTGCTGAGGGAATTAAGGGACGACGAGCCAGAGGATTACAGGCTCACACACACACGCTCAATTTTATTGAAGACCCATCAATAAATATCAAAGGAGTTTTGATCTATCAATGAATTGACTCAATGACATTGTTTCAATTAAATTGATATCAATGTCCCCCTCACACGGTCAATTTCTCCATCAATTCATTGACGTCAATAAATTGATATCAATTAATTGACGAAAAAATTGATCGTGTGAGGGCCCCTTTACACTATACAAAATCAATTGCATAATTAAAATTATATCAACAACAATAGAGATGTATATGAGATAAAGTAAAAAGAAATACTATAAAAATAGGTAAACATCCATTCAATATTAGAAGACAAAAATACCATTAAAAATGTTCATCAAACAGATTTTTAATGCCTTCATAAAACCACCACAATACCCATATACATCCCTGTCAGAGATAAAAAAAAAAAAAAGATAACTTACATAAGTAGATAAATATAATAAAAAAAAACGATTCAACGATACATATTCAACTAAATATGCAGCTTCATGAGATAAATCCAAAATAACTACATAGCATACCACATAGATTAAGATTCACATATCCTAAAAGTCCAGTATGATACATCTCTCCACAAATTAACATAGAAATGTATGAATACATGCAACACTATCATGTGATTTCCCTACGTTTCCCTAGCCCAGGGGATATAATGCCCAAGCCAAGCCTATAAATCGCCAGCATAATCATTAAAAAATACATAAAACAGCCCTAAAACTTCCTGGTACTGTCTAAAAAATCCTAATCAATTCCCCACCCCACCCCACATCACCCCGTCCCAATGCTTGCAAACCCCCGGGACTGCAGCTTTCACATCCTCAAAATGTCAAAGAAACTCCCAACCCCTAAAAATCCCCCAAACCCCAGCCCAGAGGACCCGGTGTAAATCCCCAGCCCCATTCTCCCCCCTCCCCCATCTCCCATCCCCCACCCTGCGCGGCGCACCGTGACCGTCACTTGTTCTTCCTTCGCCCTGGTATTTTCAGTAATGGCGGCCGCACCAGACAGATCCGAGGGCGTGAATGCCGATCATGGACACCACAACAAGGCGTGAGTTCTTTTCAGGAATAAATGAATCAACGTTTTGCTCAAAGTCGCGGGAAGTAATGAGGAGGTCCTTTGCGTTAGCAGATTTTTAAATTATTTTTGTTAGGGGCATTATATTTTCATATTTATGGGAGGAGAATTTTGTTAATATTATTTATTTTGGTTGTTAGTCATTGTATGCTGGACAGAGGCGAATGTCTGGTCCCTTGTTGAATTATATGAAGTTTGATGGATGAAAAGAGAATCGTGTTTACATGTACAGGCCTACAGTAAGGTAGGCCTATACATGCAAACCTGTCTGTACTTGCCTATCGAGCTGTGTTTATGCATGTTTAATTGTCAGTTCGTTCACTATTTCGATTATTCTTGTCGAATGTTGACAGAAGGACACCATGAGCTGAGGAAAAATACAGAAATTGACATTTAACAGAGTAAACAAAAATGAGAAGTAAAAAAAAAAAAGAGAAAAATTACATGAGTACAGTTAAGGCTGCAAAACCTCATTTGCTGTTCATATAGATAAGACTAGTGCTGTGCCATCTTTCTGGTGGCAATTAGAGTGTCTTGCGATGCGATGCGACACCAAAAGCTGTCGTGATTGGAAGCGAGACAGGCCTCTAAGCTACACCCATTTCTGTGAAGTAATGGGAATGGCCACGGTCGACGGCTTGCTATTTTACTTTACTGGTTATTTCTCCGAGAGGTACACAATGTTTTGGAATATGATATCCAAGATGGCTTTTGATATCTTATGGTGGGTAGTGGGGTGTTTTAGATATCCAATGTAAGTACGAATATGCATGAAATATATGAAGTAGGAGGAATGCATTTGGTAACGATAAATGTTCATCGCCTGCACGATTCCTGTTGCGTGAAAGGTGTTGCGTTTCCTGTAATCGCTGGGAAAGATGGTGCTGCTGCTGCCTCTGTGTTACAAGCTCTGGCAAAAATAAGCAGTTCTACACTTGCATAGTAGCTCTTGTATATTTTTCCTAGCAAATTGCCATCAAATAAGCAGTCAGTCTGAGCTCATAGCAGTAATTGCTACTGAGAGCAAATCCAGGGTATCATGTGAATCCAAAGTCCCAACCTAACCTGTCTTTCCTTCTATTCATTCCCTAGATGGAGGGGCAAGCCCCTCTTTACCCCTTCATTCATGCCAACTTTTAGAAAACAGACATTAAGAACTCTGGTTGTGTGAGGGTTTTATGGACTTGTTCTCAGATTGGTGACATGCAGCAGATATTTTCATGATTTCACGGTAAATATGAGGCCGCTGCAGCTGTACCTTTGTTGTTATTGACAATATTTCATGTCCTTTATAAAATGGTGGTGTCCATTCCCCCCCCCCCCATCTCTGTGATAGTGTTAAATATAGAGGCGAGGAGGGTATTTGGTAGTCCTGTGCATGCACAGGTTGCTTTTGGTACAACTTAAGGGGGCTGTCGCACTCGAGAGCAAAATTCGTTAATTATGATCAGATTTTTGAGATTTTTTAATTTTATATTTACACCAAGTTTCATGTCGTTTGGATAAAAAACAATGAACTTATAAAAAAAATTAATTAATTAATTATTATTTTATTTTTTAATGTCATTTATCCATTGACTGAACTTGTAAAAAAAAAAAAAAAAAAAAAAAAAAAAAAAAAAAAAAAAAAAAATATATATATATATATATATATATATATATATATATATATATATATATATATATATATATATATATATATATATATATATAGCAATACCTAAAGTTGCAATAATTCGGATTTTGAAATTTCCTCTTAGTTTAGTGGATTTTTTTTTTTTTTTTTTTTATGTTCATTGTTAAACATATAATGTATGATATATGGACCTTTATCACCTGAAATGAAAATTGGTATCATTGCAGAAATCGCAAATTAATTCAGCTTTCAAATTATCCAAACCCCATTAGAATTACCCAAATAGTTATGAAGATTTAAAAAAGAATGTTCACAAAGGTGGTAGTTTTGAGATATTAGGCTTAGAAGTTGAGGATACATTTTCCTCCTATTTCATTTTTTTTTTATCTTGTATCTGCATCAATCTTGATGCATTCTATGGCATTCATATGTATTCTGAAGTGTAACTGGTACCTGGCAACCCCTCTTTTGCAAGGTACTAATGGCAATGAGTGCATATGATTGTAAAAGTACCGCATATCACCATAGGCTTGCATTTCATATGATTAAACAATTGCTGCAGCTGTGATTGAGATGTATTTTTCATCATATTATGTTTATTAGTTACAGGAATAACATTTATCATTAGTAGTGTCCTATTACTGGGTGATGAGGGTGCACCAGGGATGTCACACCGAGGCATGGGATGTGCAATGTCACACTATGGCGTTCTCATGGTGACTGCCCTCCTTATCTCTTTGTCGTGGCTGTCAGCTGTGGCGTAGGCAGAATTGCCAGGTAGCTACCAGAGAATACCAAAATAAATAAAAGAAATCCATAAAAACAAATTTGTCGAGTATATTTGCACGGACGCGACAAAGTAAACAGCGGAGCCTTAGGTGGGGGGGTCAGAGATTTAGTCATAACTTTTATTTTTACGTGTTTAGCAGAAATATTACGTCTCAAGATTGCCAAAGCCTCCTAGATTCCTGGAGATGTTTTTTTTTTTGTCAAAGTTCATTGCGACGGCCCCCTTATGTGGCCTTCAAATATTCTTGGTCAAATTTTTATTTTTTCCTGAAGAAAAAAAAAATAGAAGGATTTGGTAGCACTGCCCTAGACTGTGATGGAGTTTGGTAGGGAAATGATAAAAAAAAAAAGGACACAGTGGGCTTTTTCATTTGGATAGGTGGGGTACCCCACATCACTCGGTCAGCAGATGCATCTAATAAAATAATTTTATCAATTTTTACGGGAGAATGTGCCTATAGAATTCACTTGAAATAACATCTGCTTATAACTTTGGTGCATTCTTTATTCAAATTGGCCTACATCATTTTTAGTGATTACCTACCATATATATTCTTTTATAATTCAATAGAGTAGTGCATTTTTCTTTACTTGTTGCTGAGATTTTAAGTTTCGGCTTAAGTAGTATAATTGGATGATTTTATTTACTTATTGTTTGGTCAGTCTGTAATAGTTCTTTCATTATTTTGAAAAAGTAATATTCTTTTCCAACAGGAGAAAGGGTAAGAAGATGAACAAGAATAAGGAGAATAAGGAGAGAGATGTAGCCATTGTGAATGGAGAATCAGAGCCCAGTACCAGCGGGCTTGCTCAGGTATGACCCAGGGAATTTAACATATATTTTTCCTCTTCTTCCTCCTACTCCTTCTCTACTTGTAGTTTAGGAATACCACAGCTTTGTTTCTACAGTTATGAATTGATTCTTGTTTTCTGAGATTAACTCGTTGCTGCCGAGGATGACATGTACA
>NC_091576.1:12240184-12260184 GCF_042767895.1 Penaeus vannamei
ACACAGACACATATACACACAGACACACATATACACACAGACACACATATACACACAGACACACACATACACACATATACACACAGACACACATATACACACAGACACATATACACACAGACACACATATACACACAGACACACATATACACACTGACACACATATACACACTGACACACATATACACACTGACACACATATACACACAGACACATATACACACACACACATATACACACAGATACACATATACACACAGATACACATATACACACAGACACACATATACACACAGACACACATACACACAGACACATATACACACAGACACACATATACACACACATATACACAGACACACATATACACACAGACACACATATACACAGAGACACACATATACACAGACACACATATACACAGACACACACACATATACACAGACACACACACATATACACAGACACACATACACACACAGACACACACATATACATACACACACAGACACACACATATACATACACACACAGACACACACATATACATACACACACATACATACACATATACACACACACACACACACACACACACACACACACACACACACACACACATACACACACACACACACACACACACACAGAGGAGAATCTATTTTTCTCATAAATGATTAAAAGTATCATTAGCTTATTGTTTGCATGTTGAGATAGAGAATCACAAAGAGATACAAAAAGCTAGAGAGGTTTTTATGTTGAAGTGTAACTCTTATATGGCATTTCCAGTACACAAGCAATGGTAGAAATCAACTTCCTGTGTGTGCACAAAAAGCTTCGAGCCAAGCGCCTAGCTCCAGTTTTGATTAAGGAAATTACTAGAAGAGTTAATTTAACTGGAATATTCCAGGTAAGAAGCTTTAAGAGAAGTATAAGATATTTTACTTTTCAGTAAGAGGTTAAGGAATATCTAAAAAGATGCAATATATGTGTCCATTGTCCATTGCACTTCTCTTTTCTGGCTATGCCTAAAGTTGTTTTATGTATTCTTTAACATTCAATATTTTATTGTATATATATTTATTAACTTATATTCATTAAAGAATTTTAAGTATTTGGATCTTTCCTAACCTTTCCTTTCTAATCTCATTTTAATCTTAAATATGATCTCCATTTTCATTCCTGTAGGCTGTTTATACTGCTGGTGTAACACTGCCAAAGCCAGTTGCATCCTGTCGCTATTGGCACCGTTCCCTCAATCCAAAGAAGCTCATTGATGTCAAGTTCTCCCACCTGGGTAAGAACATGACCATGCAACGGACATTAAAGCTGTACCGGCTGCCAACAGAAACTGCGACAAAAGGGTTTCGCAGACTGAAAGTGGAGGATGTGGATCAGGCCCACACTTTGTTAGACTCTTACCTGAAGAAGTTTGATCTGGCACCTGTGTTCAGCAGAGAAGAATTTATGCATTGGTTCCTCCCACAGGATAACATTATAGATAGCTACATAGTTGAGAATAATGGAAAGATTTCAGGTAAGGTCTCATGAGCTCTATCACTTTTTTGTTAGTATTGGGTGTGCTTCTACAACTTGGTTGTTGAAAGCTCATTTGAAATGAATGATGTTCAGTAGACAAAATTATTTTGTAAAATAAGCCAAACTTTGCTTACCATGGTCTCAGAACCAGCATGTTTTGCTTTGTTTACTTAAAAAAAAACTTCTGGGCTAGCATGGATTCAGTAGTGGTATCAAACTCATACAGTAACATTGAGCATATCTGAAGTGTATCTACTTTAGTGTCTTATATTTGGGGGACACTGAAGTTCCTGAAGGAAGAATTGGAAATCCCATATGAATTTAAGTTGAATTGTTGAAAACCAGAAAGGACCTCAGTGTATGTAAATAACAATTAAAGAAGTCCATAATGGAAATATTAATTTTTTATGGCCCTAGATTTTTTTGAAGTAAATACTTTCCTTGGTTTTGAGGAGGATTGTATTTTTTATTATTAATATTGTTAATTACATTTTGATAATCAAAATATCAAAAATAGTAATAATAACTTCAATATTAGTACTTTTTTTTTCTTTTTTTTTTTTCTTTTTTCAAAAACTCGAGCAAAGGGGAGATCATCCGTGTACACATAGGCTTACTAATTGGCTTTCTAGTGGGTGAGCCATTTGTGTTCATACAAAATTCACAAGAGAATGACAGTAGGCAGTGTGATAACCCCGCACCATTATGTTAAGATATGATTGGGTTCAGATTGTGGTGGCATGATGTGTCCCCAGCAAGAAATAGTTGGTATGGTATGACATACATACCATCTGGTTAAGATGTCTTGTATTTAAAGTCAGGCCAACTGCTGCCTCATATGCATACAAAATTATTTTCTTGTTAATTTGAATCCAATTGCAATTTGGTAATAGTATTAGTTTCTATTAAGTGCTGATAACTTCAAGGTTATACTTTCTTTTTCTTTTTCTTTTGCACAGATTTCATGAGTTACTACACTCTCCCCTCAACTGTAATGCACCACCCTACATACAAGACCCTAAAGGCAGCATACTCCTTCTACAATGTTTCAACAGAAACGTCATGGAAGACACTGATGAAAGATGTACTCATTACAGCAAAAAATGTAAGTTCTTTTTGTTTCATTTTCATTCTTTTCAGAGAGTATTTTTTACAAGTATTGTTATTATGGATTAAAATATTTCTAAGCTTTTAGATATTTGTATTTTATATGTGTTTTGAAACTAACAGCATGAAAAGATTTGTTTCATATGTTTTCCTCTCATTAAAAGTTGCAGTTTGTTACTCTACCACAAACTCTTAGAGAGATTATTTAATCTAATTTAATCTTCAAGCTTGTAATCATATACATTGGTATGCATTACCATACCCTTTCTCACCAAAACACACATACATACTTTTCTGTAACTGAGTTATACAATACTTTTATTCATTCTCAGCCAACTTACAATTTTTGTAAACTATTTCAGTCTGAATTTGATGTATTCAATGCTTTGGATCTGATGGAAAATTCTCAGTTCCTTGATGAACTCAAATTTGGCCAAGGTGATGGTAATCTCCAGTATTACCTCTACAACTGGCGGTGCCCAAACATGACTCCCCAGAAGGTAGGATTATGTGCTGCTTGAACTCTGAAGTCATATTGCTTGTTTTCATTAGTGGGTTGCTCCTGTATTAATGTGGAGACGAAATAAGGAAATGTTGTTTATAAGATGGGTTATATTGAGCTAATGTTTGCTAATGAAAAACACCCAGTTGGAGTATGATATTCCTTTTTTTTTAGGTACATACACATATACACACACACATGCACATACACACAAACATACACCTACACTTGTACATAAACTTGCAGACACACACTCACAAATGCAAATGCAAACACACAAACAAATTTTCTTAAATACTTACATGATTATGTCTTATCTTTTTTCAGGTTGGACTGGTGTTGCAATAGTCAAAGCAGATTTAGTTTATAGAATGTGTATTCCATCTAGTGAAATGGGATGGAGTTCCTAGTTTGAGACTGCTTCAATTCTGCTCAGTATTTGGCTCTTATGTTTCATATTCCAGTATAAGGAACACATATATAAAGATGACAAGAACAAAGAAAATGTATTTATATTCTCTGAAGTGAGCTGCAGTTGAATTGTGTACAGGTTGCAAGGTCTATATACAGTATAAATAAAGAAAAAAAAAGATTATAATTACCACCCTTTGGCAGTCACTTTACCGTTGCCTCCACTAGCACAATCCTAGGATCATTGAGAGTATAAGAAAAGAATGGAAGTGTTGGATTGCCGGTTACAAATCTATTACATGTGGAGGTAATAGCCATACATATGGCTAGGGTGCAAGTTATTTCTATCTGTGTTTGTATTTTTTCTCACTTTTTTCCTTTCCTTTTCATCTTTGAAGAATAAAGAAAATGAATGGGAGATTATTTTACACCCAATGAAAATAAAATGTTTTACCATTAGTCCATCAGTCATAAGAAAGAAAGAAAAAAAATATAGCAGAATTGTAAATTCAGTGGATACTTCACCTCTCACCAGATGTAAAAAAAACAAAACCACAAAGCAAAAAACCTACAGGCATCATAAGAATTATGGTTCACCTCATTTGTGTAAAATGTATGATGTAAAAACTATCAAGCTATTCTATCTCTAAGTTTTTCTATCTGTTTATCCATTTCTGTCTTTTCTTCCTATATTTCTCTTTGTAATATCTGGCTGTCTGTGTATCTATTTGCCTATCTGTCTGAGTATCTATCTATCTATCCGTCCATCTATAGATAGTTAGATACATAGATAGATATGAATATAGCCATAGATATACATGTATATAAGATATGCACACATTCTCAAAGATGGAGTGAACTTCACATGGTGATTTATGTATTGCAATCCAGGAGTCAGAAAATCATGGTCGTCAATCCAGTGGCTTCTGATCACACCACCAAACACTAGTCTAAGGCAGAGTTATAAACCATGTCACTTATTTACTGTGATATCATTTGCTTGGGTAGAGGCAGTATAGAATTGTCAGTGTTATTGAATTGTTTTGTTTAATGTATGGAATTATTGAAAAAGAGGGATGTTCTATGCATTTTGATTACGTCTTGTGGTAATTTTTTAATTGTGGAGATTTTGGTTTTATTTTTGTATTATTATTTTAGTAAATTTGAAATGTGTAACAGTGAAGTACAGTTAGTGAATGATATGTATCATTTTTGCTATTATTGTTATTGCTATTATTTCTGTTACTATTTTTATTATTATTATATTGATTATTCTTATTCATTTATTTTTCATGAACAGTGTTCATTACAACATATGTAGAAAGAAAAAGGTATGAATGAGAATGAATATCTTCACAGAGAAGAGAAGGATTTGACCAGTTTCACATATATCTTCATCAGAAATGAGACATCTCTTATACTTTGAAGATTTGCATTCTCAGTCAGTTCTTTTTGTATTTTTCTTTATTGTAATTATTATTGATTTCTTACTTTTTTACATTATTTCAATTCTCATTTACAGCCTTTATAAGACGGAAAAATGGGTTTGTCTTGTGTTGCTGTTTTGCAAATGCCTATTAGTTTAACAGCCATGTAGTGTGTCAGCTAGATAAGCTAGTATTTCAGGGTCCTTGAGATAACACAAAAGTGCATTTTACATTTTGTAGAATGTGATTTTCTATGTATCTGTTCTTTCTTGTTACACAAAAGTTAAATGGCTAGAAAAAGGACAAGGCTAAGAAATAAAAGAGGAGGATAAAATAAAGTGATAGAAGGACTGAGTTTCATCATTAGAAAATAATGCTCATATCTATTATTGTTTTTTAGCTGTTGGATGGCACAGTAAAGTGAAGGCAAAGCTGATTTATCCAGTTGTGATGTAAGAAGTGTACAGGAGTGTTCAAGTATTGGATGTAATGTACAGCCAGTTCTTTTAATGGTTACATGTTTTAGAGATAATTGGAGAAGAAAAAAATACAATATTTCGGAGAACTAGTTTATATATATATATATATATATATATATATATATATATATATATATATATATATATATATATATATATATATATATATATATATATTTCTACCTTGTGTATATACACATTTGACCTAAGTTTGTTTTTAGTCTGCTGCAACAAGTCATTTAGGAAAGTAAATTAGTTCATGCAAAAGAAATTGTTATTATCAAAACTTACCATCATAAGAGAATTTGCCATTAAACAAATACTCATTGCTTCTAAACTGTCTGTGAAATATATTGTAAGTACAGTGTTTGAATTGTTTACAAAGGAAATGTGCATATTTTTAGATGCTAGATTTTTGGCCATTTTATTGCAGGAAACATTATATAGAAAGGAATGCCATACGGAAGAATAGTTCTTGTTGATAGTGTTCATACTCTTTTGGAGATAATGTATAATGGATATAACAAATAGCTCTTCATAATGAGAGAAGACAACCATGTTTTGTTTGCTTTTGAGCAGTTCCTTCAGCTTGAGGCTACAGCTGTGTTTTATTGGTCTTTAATACTTGTTTTTTTCTGAAGTCATTTTGTGTGACTGTGTGATGACTGTGCAAACATTTCCTGTGTAGAAGATAAGTGTCAGATGACAAAGAAAGCAAATAGTACCATCTTAGCAATTAGGTCAGTTTATATATTTATAATTTTTTTCATGTGCCTCTTAATATATGTTGATTCCAGATTGATAATGTTTCTAAAGTAATGAATTACTATAGATGATTTATATGTTATTTCTTCTCAACTCTGATACACTAAATTTAAGGCAAGAAAGCTTATTCTTTACAGAGGAGGGGAGGGGTATTATGCAGGTGGTTCTGGTTGCTCTGGGTGTGCTGATGGAAACCCTTTTTATAGTAACTATTAATTGTTGTATTTTCTATTTATGGAACTTTATACAAGTAAAGCTGTATACATGTGGGATTACTTATATATCAGGTATTATGGTGAAACTGATTGCTGTTCTTTGTTAAAAAAAGGCATCAGCCATCATTTGGCTTTAAGTTCTGTT
Organism: Penaeus vannamei; assembly: GCF_042767895.1. Lineage (NCBI taxonomy): Eukaryota > Metazoa > Arthropoda > Malacostraca > Decapoda > Penaeidae > Penaeus > Penaeus vannamei. The sequence continues at coordinate 12,246,775 of NC_091576.1, forward strand.
GCACTAGAGAGCCATAGCTTGAATTTTGATGACAAAATAAATGTCGGCTAAAACCCCCTGGTAAGGCAGCATTTTTATATGAAAAATTTAAAAATGAATGACATCCTGATTCAATGGGTTTTTCCTTAAATATCTGAGATGTGACCACCCTTGGTGCTTACACACATGTAAAAAACACACCCTCAAATGGACACACACACACCCTCAAATGGACACACACACACCCTCAAATGGACACACACACACCCTCAAAACGCACACACTCACCCTCAAATGCACACACACACTAATGTGCGCGCACACACTCTAATACACACACACACACACACTCTAATACACACACACACACACTCTAATACACACACACACACACTCTAATACACACACACACACACACTCTAATACACACACACACACACACACACACTCTAATACACACACACACACACACACACTCTAATACACACACACACACACTCTAATACACACACACACACACTAATACACACACACACACACTAATACACACACACACACACACACACTAATACACACACACACTCTAATACATACACACACACACACTCTAATACATACACACACACACTCTAATAAACACACACACACACACTCTAACACACACACACACTAATACACACACACACACTAATACACACACACACTCTAATACACACACACACACACTCTAATACACACACACACACACACACACACACACACACACACACACACACACACACACACACACACACACACACACACACACACACACACACACACACACACACACACACACTAAAGCAATGTTTTAAACACAGTAAATTGAGATACATGTAATATTTGAAGACCTCAAGTATTTTTAGGCCCACAGAAAGATTTCAATAAAAGAATGTACCAATGTTTTGGACATTTTTTACCAATATAAGAATTTGTATATTTGTATGATAATGTTCATATTATACCCTATGTTCCATATCCATTTTGGCTAAGACATCAGCATATTTAATTTCTTTTTATATAAATGGGTGTCTGTACATGTATAATCCCCCAACTCAACTAATTTGCCATGGTCTTTTCCCCCTCCACTTCCTCTTCTTATCAGTACCTATCCTACCCCCATTTAGCCTCTCCTCCTACTCCTTTAAGTACTATACTATCATACAATAAATGACCGTCGAAACTTAACATTTTGATTGTAATAAAGAACTTGAAAAACCCTCCCAACACAATACAATACCATAGTGCTATATGACTTTTGATGGCTAGCACATTTATTTTTTTGTCATTATTACTAACCTACTTTTCGCCCTCTAGCTTTTTATTTCCGTCCCTTCTCCAACCCCTTCTACTATCTACTTCCCAAGGTGTAAGAGCCGTGCTGAAAGGATGAAAGGCTGACCTTGTGCCACTCCTGACCGGCCTGCGGGAACTATGGGCATGGTACTCCCGATTTAATTGTCTATCCCTTACCTACAAGTGCATGAGGGTGGACCGTTTATGCCGTTTTATATAACCAAGGTTCCCCATGACCAGTAATGAAAATGTTATCCCCTTATTAGGGGCAATGAGGCTTACCCCTTTATCAAATAGCCCCACACCAGGCTCTCCTTTGACCACGTCTCCGAACACTGAAACTACTTCCCACTCCTCGATGCCTACTAGTGCATTACCCACCCAAGCAGAGAATCAATCTCCAGAAGACATTCCTACTTAACCAACTTCCTCAAATTTATCAACTCTATCCCCGCAACCTTCATCAAACACCCAATCCTCCCTTATTACTACCTTACAGCCTTATTCTCCATCACTCTGTAATACTCCCTCTTCCACACGTCCCCGACCATCCACCACCACCAACCCTTCAGATATCTTAAATGCTCTGTTTAGCCCAGCTAAATGGGACCGATTTTTGGTGATCCCTTCTACAGCTCCTTACTCAGGCAACACTCTTCTCTTTCAACAATGCCTCCAAAAACAAGTGGACAGAGTCCCTTTCTATACCAGGCGCGATCACACTCGTCTTGTAACAGTCAGATCAGAAACTGAATCTATAGCACTATCAAATTTAACTGATCATTCTGGCAACCCCATTCCTGCAGAACCTCATCCAACCCTTAATACTTGTACCGGAACTGTCTCTCCCCAGCAAACTGCCCAGTCGATACCAAAGATTGGTCAGACTGGAGAAGACATTAGGATGCCTCAAAGACCAAGATGTGAAATCAGTACATTGATACACCATTCCTCCTAAAGGTCAACGAAAGAATCCGACTAACATTGCTAAAATTACCTTCCGTACACATGACCTTCCCTTACGTATCTACATCGGTGGACAATCCCTCCCTGTTCGACCATACCAACCCCGTCCCCGTCAATGTCAAAACTGTTGGCGCTTTGGACATCCTGCCAAACATTGCCGTTCCACAGACCGATGCCCCATATGTGCCCAACCTGGTCATAACCGATCAAACTGCTCAGCACAAACACGAACATGTGCTAACTGCGGCGGCCCCCATAATATATTTTATAGAGGCTGTCCCACTTACAAGTTTGAATCCGAGGTAGCAACTCTCAGATACAAAAATGTTCTCACAGGAAGCACGTTGACAAGGTTTCTCTCATACTCCATACTCTAGTAACATCGTTCGCCCCCCCAATCCCTTGCCCGTTGTTGTCGTGGGGGGGCTTAGGAGACGAAGACTGAGACCCAATACAGGGATCTCCCCTGCCTAGGGCCTCAGCCCTCGACTCAACTAATTTTGCATGGTCTTTTTTTTTCTCCAGCCTTTGTTTCCGTCTCTTCTCCATCCCCTTCTGCTATCTACTTCCTAAGGTGTGAGAGCCGTGCTGAGAGGATGAAAGGCTGACCTAGTGCCAGTCCTGAACGGCCTGCGGGAACTATGGGCATGGTACTCCTGACTAATCTAGCCCTTACCTTCAGTAGCGAAAGGAGGTGGACCGAATAGGCCTATTTACATAATCCAGGTTCCCCCTGACCAGTAATGAGAATGTAATCCCTTTATTAGAGGCTATGAGGCTAGCCCCTTTATCAAATAGCCCCAACCCAGGCTCTCCTTTGACCACGGCTCCGAACACTGAAACTACTGCCCACTCCTCAATGCCTACTAGTGCATTACCCACCCAAGCAGAGAATCAATCTCCAGAAGACATTCCTACCCACCCAACTTCCTCAAATTCAACTCCACCCCTGCAACCTTCATCAAACAACCAATCCTCCCTTATTACTACCTTGCAACCTTATTCTCCATCATTCCGTAATACTCCCTCTTCCACACGTCCCCGACTATCCACCACCGCCAACCCTACAGATATCTTAAATACTCTGTTTAGCCCAGCTAAATGGGACCGATTTTTCGTGATCCCTGCTACAGCTCCTTACTCAGGCAACACTCTTCTCTTTCAACAATGCCTCCAAAAACAAGTAGGTAGAGTCCCTTTCTATACCAGACGCGATCGCTCCCGTCTGGTAACAGTCAGATCAGAAACTGAATCTATAGCACTGTCAAATTTAACTGATCATTCTGGCAACCCCATTCCTGCAGAACCTCATCCAACCCTTAATACTTGTACCGGAACTGTCTCTCTCTCCCCAGCAAACTGCCCAGTCGATACCAAAGATTGGTCAGACTGTGGAGAAGACTTATTAGGATGCCTCAAAGACCAAGATGTGAAATCAGTACATTGCTACACCATTCCTCCTAAAGGTCAACGAAAGAATCCAACCAATATTGCCAAAATTACCTTCTGTACTCATGACCTTCCCTTACGTATCTACATTGGTGGACAATCCCTCCCTGTTCGACCATACCAACCCCCTCCACGTCAATGTCAAAACTGTTGGCGCTTTGGACATCCTGCCAAACATTGCCGTTCCACAGACCGATGCCCCATATGTGCCCAACCTGGTCATAATCGATCAAACTGCTCAGCACAAACACGAACATGTGCTAACTGCGGCGGCCCCCATAATGTATTTTATAGAGGCTGTCCCACTTACAAATTTGAATCTGAGGTAGCAACTCTCAGATACAAAAATGGTCTCACTTTACGTGAAGCCAGACAGGAAGCACGTCGACAAGGTTTCTCTCATACTCTATATTCTAGCAACATCGTCCGCTCAGCCCTTCCCCCTCCACCCAAAAATGTCCCCATTTCCACTTCTACATTCTACATCCCTCAGACCAATTCCTTTGCCACTCTAAACCCAGACACCCCAATCTCAACCACAGCTCCTATCTCAACTACAGCCCCAACACCAACCCCTCTCCCTCCCCGCACTATCCGCAGTAGACAGACTAAACGTTCTAACCCTTCTTCCCCTACAGCACAATCACCTCCACCTACCTATACCTTTGTTCCTGAGACACCAGTCTCCTCTTCCCCCCCTCATAAGAAAACCTTTATTCCACAAAACTCTCCAACCAATTCCATTGCAGAAACAATTACCTTCTCACAAAACTCTCCAACAAACTCCACTGCAGAAACAATGGATGACATTCAAAGCTATATGCTTGAGACACAAAATCCCATAACTCATGCTCCTTCCACACTTGAAGTGGTTGCCGATATTCATAACCCTCCTACTAATATTCCCCCTACACCCCTTCCTCCTACTCCCTCCCAACACAACCTAACCCCCTCAATCCCAACCACCACTGATATCCATCCTCCCAATACCCATCCTCCTGATATGCATCCCCCTCTTACTCACAGCACCCCTACACCCTTTCCTCCTAATCCCTCCCAAGACAACACATCCCCTTCAACTCCAACTATCCATCCTTCTGATATTCATCCTCCTAACACTAACACTCCCCACACATCTACTCCCTCCCAACACAACCCACCCCCTTCAACCTCAACTATAGGCACATTCTCCCTCCCTCCATCCCCTCTATCCTTTGCACTCCCTCCAGGATACACACGAGAATCACTCATGGCACAACAATGCCCTTCTCCAGACTCCCTACCTCCTAATATCCCACCCTTACACCCCCTAGCTCCTTCCCCTTCAAATTCCCCAACACGTAAATGTGTTATCATTCATAAATCAACTAGGATATAGCTCTCCTACATTGGAATATTCGCGGTTTCCGCTCTCATAGATCAGACCTACGTCATATCCTTGCTTCTTATAATCCATCTATTATCTGCCTCCAAGAGACTTTCCTCACACACCCTCCTATTCCAATTCCTAATTACCATTTTATCTCTTCCCCACACTCCCTTTATGTCTCGTCTATACTTATCCATCATAAAACACCTTATGTCATACCTCCCATACAAACTTCTGTCCCGTGCACAGCTATTCGCATCTTTCTTCGCCGCTGGATCACAGTGATTTCAGTCTACTTCTCCCCATCCCATCCCATTGCTTCTGCCTCGACAACCTGTTCTCCTTCCTCAGACACATAAATATCCTTCACTTGATCTAACTCCCTTACCTAAACCACCATAATCTTTTCCCTCATCCTCAACCTCTCAACACTATTCTAGATAGTTGACACATAACAACTGTCACCTGACATCCCTCTTTACTATACTTTCCTATAGTGCTATATGACCTTAGATGTCTAGCACATTTATCTTAACCATTAACCATTAACCATCGTTCGCTCAGCCCCTCCCCCTCTACCCCAAGATGTCCCCATTTCCACTTCTACATTCTACCTCCCTCAGACCAATTCCTTTGCCACTCTAAACCCAAACACCCCAATCTCAACCACAGCTCCAATCTCAACTACAGCCCCAACCACTTCTACATTCTACCCCCCTCAAACCAATTCTTTCTCAACCACACCTCCAATCTCAACTACAGCCCCAACCACTTCTACATTCTACCCCCCTCAAAACAATTCTTTCTTATCCACAGCTCCAATCTCAACCACAGCCCCAACACCCCCCCCTCTCCCTCCCCGCAGTAGACAGACTAAACGTTCTAACCCTTCTTCCCCTACAGCACAATCACCATCTACCTTTACCTTTATTCCTGAGACACCAGTCTCCTTCCCCCCCTCATAAGAAAACCTTTATCCCACAAAACTCCCCAACCAACTCCACTGCAGAAACAATTACCTTTCCACCAAACTCTCCAACCAATTCCACTGCAGAAACAATGGATGACATCCAAAGTTATATGCTTAAGACACAAGATCCCATAACTCATGCTCCTTCCACACGAAGTGGTTGCCGATATTCATACCCCTCCTACTAATATTCCCCCTACACCCCTTCCTCCTACTCCCTCTCAACACAACCTAACCCCCTCAATCCCGTCCACCACCGATATCCATCCTCCTGATATCCATCCCCCTCTTACATCGCGTCCTCCTACTCCCTCTCAACACAACCTAAGCCCCTCAGTTCCGTCCACCGATATCCATCCTCCCAAACCCCATCCCCCTGTTACTCTCAGCACCCCTACACCCCTTCCTCCTAATCCCTCCCAAGACAACATATCCCCTTCAACTCCAACTATCCATCCTTCCGATATCCATCCTCCTACCACTAATACTCTCCCCATATCTACTCCATCCCAACACAACCCACCCCCTTCAACCCCAACTATAGGAACATTCTCCCTCCCTCCATCCCCTCTATCCTTTGCACTCCCCCCCGGATACACACGAGAATCACTCATGTCACAACAATGCCCCTTCCCAGATTCCCTACCTCCTAATACCCCTCCTTCACACCCCTTAGCTCCTTCTCCCCCAGATTCCCCAATACGTACCGTATGCGATATCACTCATAAGCTATAGCTCTCCTACATAGGAATATTCGCGGTTTCCGTTCTCATAGACAAGACCTACGTCATATCCTTGCTTCTTATAATCCATCTAGTATCTGCCTCCAAGAGACTTTCCTCACACACCATCCTATTCTAATTCCCAATTACCATTTTATATCTTCCCCACACTCCCTTTATGTCTCGTCTATACTTATCCATCGGAAAACACCTTATGTCATACCTCCCATACAAACTACTGTCCCGTGCACAGCTATTCGCATCTTTCTTCGCCGCTGGATCACAGTGATTTCAGTCTACTTCTCCCCATCCCATCCCATTGACTTTGTTGCCTTTGAAACTAATATCCCAACTCCAACCACCTTTCCTCGTAGTTGGTGATTTCAACTGCCGCCTCACTCTGTGGGGTGACTCTACCACCAACTCTCGAGGCCGATCTCTTGAACGCTGCCTCTTCACAAATAACCTAATTATTCTTAATTCAGATCGCCCTACACTTTGACATGCGCACATTCCTTTTCATGCCTTGACCTCTATCTATGCTCTCCTACTCTACATTTAGATTTCCATTGGTCAGTTCTAGACCACTTCCCCTATAGTGACCACTTCCCAGTACTCCTTTCTACTTCAAATGTACCACTTCCTAATCCTCCACGCTGGTGCTTTGATAGAGCTGACTGGCATACTTTCACTTCACTCTTTACTATACCTATCCCTCCACCCCCCTTACCATCCATTTCAGATATGCTACAGTGTTTTACAACCACGATCCTAAGAGCTGCTTATGCAGCCATTCCTCGAACTTCAAGACCTTATACCTCTAAATGTGTTCCATGGTGGAATTCTGATTGCACCACCAGCTATCGCTACAAACGAGGCACCCCTCACCAGCTATCAGCCCTTATTTCCTTTAAAAGAGCATCTGCCCATCTTCGCCGTACAATCAGAAACGGCAAAACAAATAGCAGGCAAAATTATGTTTCCTCATTACATCTTCTACATCTATTTCAGCTGTTTGGCGACGGATCCATAAATTATCAGGCAAATATCCCCCCCCCCCCATCCTGCGCCCGTCCTCCATATTCAAGATAATCTCATCTCTGAGCCTATTGAAGTAGCTAATGAACTGGGCAACTATTTCAGCCAGGTCAGTAGTGGCTCTTACCTTTCCCCACACTTTTCTTCCATTAAAGCCATCGAGGAACGCATCCCTATTACTTTCACCCTATCCTCTGATGAGTCCTCTAATGCTCCTTTTTCTTCTTATGAACTCAACGCTGCATTACAGTCGTGCCGCAACACTCATGAAGGCCCTGATGGTATTCACTATGGTATGCTCCGACACCTCCCATCTTCTTCTCTATCCTTCCTTTTAACTATTTCCAACCACATATGGACGTCAGGAAATTTTCCTTCTCATTGGCGAGATGCTCTTATCCTACCTTTCTTAAAACCCAATCAGGTACCCTACCCCAAGATTACCGCCCCATAGCTCTAACTAGCTCTTTGTGCAAACTACAAGAACGAATGGTTAACTTCCGCTTAATGTGGTATCTTGAATGTCATAATCTCCTTTCCCCTTCCCAGTTTGGTTTCCGACGTGCCCGAAGTACAGCAGACCCACTTGCCCATTTCGAGACATATATTACATCGGCACTTGCACGCCATGAATCCGTATTAGCCATATTCTTTGATCTAGAAAAAAAAAACATATACCACATGGCGATACCATATCCTCCAACAACTGTCCTCCTTAGGTTTACGTGGAAACATGGGCGTTTTCATTAAATTCTTCCTTTCTAAACGTACTTTCCAGGTCAAAATTGCCTCTTCCACGTCGTCATCCTTTCCTCAATTCGAAGGCGTCCCACAAGGAAGTGTGTTTAGTACCACTTTTTGCTGTAAATGACATGCAATGTCCACATCACCTCAACTACGCTTCTCACATATTCCAGCTACGGATTATTATCCCCACTTTAAAACCTTCTTGTATACCCGATGGCAATCTTTCTGGTCAAGCCTCCACAATAATAAATTACATACTGCAAAAACATCAATCTCCTCTTGGTCAGCCCCATTTCACAGGAACAGACGTTGGGAGACGGCCCTCGCACGCTTACGTATTGGCCACACTCGCATAACACACGCCTATCTAATGTCACGCTCTGACCTGCCCCTATGTCCGCTATGTAATGTCCCTCTTTCAGTTCCACACATTCTTTTGTCCTGTCCACGCTTCAATACAGCACGTACCTCTGCCTTTCAACGCCTATCCTTCCTTCACCGACCTCCCAACATATCAGATATACTTACAGAATCCCACAGCTTCTGCCTTGACAACCTGTTCTCCTTCCTCGGACGCATAAATATCCTTCACTTGATCTAACTCCCTTACCTAAACCACCATAACCCTTTCCCTCATCAACCCTTACCCAACTTCAACCTTTCAACATTACTCTAGATAGTTGACGCATAGCAACTATCACCTGACATCCCAATTTACTATATACCTTCCTATAGTGCTATATGACCTTAGACATCTAGCACATTTATTTCGCTTTTAACCATTAACCATTACCTAGACCGACCATAACCCATTCACACATCAGCTCCTTTACCCATCTTTAACCTTTCAAGACTACTTTAGATAGTTGACGCATAGCAACTATTACTCTTCACGCCTCCTCTAATATACTTTCCTATAATGCTATATGACCTTAGTTGTCGAGCACATTTATTTTGCTTTTAATCATTAACCATTCCTTGACCATGTCTCCAATCATTCCTCGAGTATTAATGTTTACACTGATGGCTCCAAATCCACCTCCGGATATGGTTTCGCAGTAATCTTCCAAACTCACACTTTCAAATACACCCTCCCCCCCAGAGTCAAGTGTCCTTACTACAGAACTGTATACACTCCATTTTGCCTTAAAACACATATACTCTCAAATCATCCCCTTTCATTATTTCTACTGACCCCCGTAACTCAGTAACTCTCATAGAATCAATGCACTCTACCAATCCCCTTGTTTATAAAATCCAGAACTGGTTGTTCTACCTGTCCACACACAACATATTTATGAAACTTTGCCGAGTGCCCAGCTTTGTTGGAATTCCCAGGCAATGAACAGGCAGATACTCTAGCACGTGGACATAGCGGCGTACGCTATGTCCACACCGCACCAACCACACTTATCACGTATTCCAGCTATGGACGGCAATATTTCTGGGCAAGTCTCTGCACTTAGTAAATAACATGCTGTAAAACTATCAGTCACCTCTTGGTCAGCTCCATTTCACCATAACAGACGTTAGGAGACGGCTCTCTTACGTATTAGCTAAACCCGCCTAACACACTTCTATCTGATGTCACGTTCTGAGCTGCTCCAATGTCCCCTATGTAATATTCCTCTTTCAGTTCCACACATTCTGTTGTCCTGCCCACGCTTTGCTGCAACTCGTACCTCTGCTTTCCCCCACCTATCCTCCCTTCACCGACCTCCCAACTTAGCAGGCATTCGTACAGGATCCCACAGGCTCTGCTTTGACAACCTATTCTCCTTTCTCAGACGCATACCTATCCTTCACAACTAACTACTAACTCAACCACCTTTCACTGTACCTTCCTATAGTACTACATGACCTTAGATATCTAGCACATTTATTTTGCTTTTAACAGTTAACCATTACCATGTCCGACGATACTGACATCCTTCCATCAATGTCAGAAATGTTTTGGCCACACTGCAAAGCACTTTCGTTGCACGGCTCGAACCACTCACCTCAAAATATAAAATGATAGATCATTCAAAAAGAAGAAAAAAAAAAAAAAAGAGGGAGAGGGTGGCTTAGGCCTAGCCACAAAGTCTTACATCACAAAAAAATTCAGGTCCCAGCCTGGTCATGTCCGTTCAAATTACCCTGCACAATTGCTTACACGAGCCAATTGTAGTGGCTCACATAGTGTATTTTATAGGAGTTGCCCTACCTACAAATTTGAATCTGAGGTGGCAGTTAGATACAAACTTGGCCTTTACGAGAAGCCAGGCAAGAAGCACGCCGTCGAGGTCTTTACTCTAATACTATTCAATGCTGCACGCCTCCCCCTCTACATCTTCAACAATACCTCTTCCCCCTACTCACCTTCCCACCTCTACCCCTATTTCCCAATCAAATCCATTTTCCTTCTAAATCCAGAAACTACAATATCCACAACTACCCTTATTCCCACTCCTTGCCTTACCCATTTCACCAGACAAGCTAAAGGTTCAACCCCATCTTCACCTACCTACAATGCAACAAGTACATTTTCCACTCCTCAAATACCTTCCCACTCTTCACCTCATAAAAAAATCCTTCATTCCCTAAACCTCCTCCCCAGCTTCCCTCCAGAAATTCGACATCCCAAACCTCCTAAGCATGATCCAAGAAAATACTCCTCTCTCTCAACCATCCTCCAATCCCTCCACCCCCACTCCGTTTACAATCAGAGTGGCTCCCAACACCCATTCTCCTCCTGATATTCCCCCTACCCCTCTTCCCTCGACTCCTTCCCAACATACCTCATCCTCTCTCCCACCCAAGCAAAAAGCCAGTCCTTCCCCATTATCCCTTCCCACTCCCTCCTGAATACGCACGTGAATCCCTTCTGTCACAATGCCCTTCCCCAGATCCCACCTTCCCTGACGAACCCCCAGATACTACTCCTTCATCTACACCTGATCCCTTACCTCAACCCTCAGATACCCACTTCCCTACTTCTCAGACAACTATCGCTACCGTTATCACCTGGTTAGCAATGACTTTTCTACAATGGAACATTGTAGACTTACGTTCTCACATACCCGATCTCCGTCATCTCATGCCCACCTGCAACCCATTCATTATCTGCCTCCAAGAAACCTTCCGAACATATCCTCCAGTACCGATTCCAAATTATCATCTTGTATCATCCCCTCACTCCCTCTTTATCTCCTCAATCCTCATTCATCAAAAACACCATACACTAGACCCTCCTTTCAAACCACTATCCCTTGCACTGTTGTCTGCATCTTTCTTTGTCGCTTCGTCGTTATTTCAGTTTACTTTTCCCGTTTTCTTCCTATTGACTTTAACGCCTTCGAGACTTTTCTTTCTCATCTTCAACCCCCTTGCCGCCACACTCTCTGGGGTGATTCCACCACAATCTCCCGTGGTCGATCCCTAGAACACTTCCTTTCCACAACTGACCTCATTATCCTTAATTCAGATCGTCCCACACACTTTGACATGCTCACACCATCATTTCCATGCCTTAACCTCTCTCTATGTTCCCATCCTCTGTATTTATTTTTCCATTGGTCAGATCTAGAACACTGCTTCTATAGCAACCACTTTCCGATCCTCCTTTCCCTACTTCATATATCCCTCTTCCTAATCCTACACGAAGGTGCTTCAATAGAGTTGACTCGAAAACTTCACTCTCTACTATTCCTCTACCTTCACCCACCTTCTTATCCATTTCAAATATGCTACAGTATTTCTCAACAACAGTCAAAAGAACTGCCTATGCAACCATTCCCCGAACCTCCCGACCTTATGCGTCCAAGTGTGTTCCATGGTGGAATTCTGATTGTACCAAAGCGGTTTCATTTAAAACATGCACCGTAGAACAGAGCTTCTCCCCACATTCGACGTAAAATTCGGAAAAGCAAAGCAACTAGCTGGAAAAAATGTCTCCTCTATTACATCTACCACATCTATCTTAGCTGTCTGGGGGCGGATCCCCAGACTATTAGGTAAACATCCCCCCATCCAGCCCCCTGTCCTCCATATTCGATACTCGCATGTTTGATCCTCTTCGAGTTGCTAATTAAGTGGATGATTATTTCAGTCAAGTCAAGAGCGGCTCTCACCTTTCTCCGCACTCCCATCACACTTTCCCTCTCCTCTGATGGGTCATACAATGCTCCAATTTCCTCCTTAGAACTATACACTGCCTTACAGTCGTGCCACATCACCCATGAAGGCCCTGACGGTATTCACTACCGTGTGTTGTAACGACTCCCATCTTCCTCTATGTTCTTCTTCTTGACTGTCTTCAACCACATTTTGATGACGAGAAATTTTCCTTCTCACTGGCGGTAAGCCTTCGTTCTCCCTTTCTTAAAACCCAATAAATCGGGTACCCTTCAACAAGATTACCGCCCCATCGCTTTAACTAGCTGCTTGTACAAACTACTAGAACAAATAGTAAACTTTCGCAAGCCTATATACTGGTACTGAAAGTGCTGTCAAGTGCGGTGGGGGCATGTTGAGCTTCTTTCCTGTTAGTTCAGGAGTGTGGCAAGGCTGTATCCCTGCACCAACTCTTTTCAACACTTGCATGGACTGGATACTGGGCAGAGCTACTGTTCAAAGCCATTGTAGAGCAACTCTGATAATGAGTCTCTGGAAACTTTAGTGGTGGTTCTGGATGACTTAGCAATGAAGCAAAGCCCTTGGGTCTAGAGGTCTGGACCAAGACCAAGATCCAGGGGCCGGATTCACTAACATCCGATCGTAACGTATTTACCAGCGGTCATTTACCAGTGATGGCAAAGTGGTACTCACGAAGAAATGGTAATTTGGATATGCTG
>NC_091576.1:12324427-12326927 GCF_042767895.1 Penaeus vannamei
CTCATACTCGCGCACGAACGTATGAACAGTCTGCATAGGCGCACACACGCACACCATTATAATGAGCCCATGCATTATAATGTCCTTAAATTGTAGTGTTGCAACAGAGGAATTGAGGGAAGGATGCGGGTGGTGTGGGAGGATTTAGGATGGTATTGGAGGGGGTAAGGATGGGGTTTGGGATAAAGGGAGTTATAAGGGTGATTTTGTATCTGGCAATTTTTCGGAGCGGCGTCGCATTCCTTAGCTGTTGTTAAGCCTAACGGGGTGCGGCCTCGGCTGACCACAGGTCATGGGGTCGGCGTCTGGCGCTCATCTGAGGTGCCAAAGCTTGAATTATGCTTTATTATTATTTGATTAATCAGGCGTTTCTTCTGTCGAATGTCAGATGATACTTTACGCTTTATGGGAACCATTTTTAGCTTACCTGATTTTGTGATGTACTGTACTTACATACTGGCCGTTGACTGTTCCTTAGCAAATCTACTTGAGTGGAAACTGAAATGCCCGCGCGGTTGGCACTGTTACTCGGCGACCTATGGCACAGGTGTTGCTTATCATTTCCTAATGCTTTCGTAATTTGGTATACTTTTCATGGGGGGAGATTATTATTATTATTTTCTTTTCACTGATTCTGAATATTGAGGCACTCTCGATGAACTAATGAACTTCTCAAACACTGTAATGAATCCTAGTATTCCTAGTTGGCACTTTCTGGCACTCCTGTTGGTTTAAAAAAGTCCGCGTACGTATGGTCCGATAATACATTTTATAAACTTGTGAGGTTATCAGATGAATTATTATTTCTATTTTGGTTGGATTATATGCTCTATACATTCACGATTTTTCTCTCCTATGTAGCACTATCACAGATCACTTTGGACACGTAATTTTAGCACTTAATAACACTGATCGAAAGAACGACTCCACTCTTACTCATTGCCAGATACATCATCACACACACACACACACACACACACACACATATATATATATATATATATATATATATATATATATATATATATATATATATATATATATATATATAATAAACAGGAGGACCAGGACAGCAGGAAACCACATCTTGCGTATATTTATTTATTTATTGAGCTTTCGGACATCAATAACTGTGTCCATCATCAGAATCTGCATGTAAGAGAATACAAATGATCTAGACTAATATTGAATAATAATTACAAAGGTAAATAAGAACAAACAAAATGGAAATAATAGTAAACGCAAAACATATAAAACACAAGTTGATTACCAACATAAGACATTAAAAAAGGAATATTGGGCTTACGTATATTCTCCGTAGGTGTAGTGTCGAGTATGTGTCTTTGTCATGTTGACATGACAGCAGTTTGCGGAGGTTTGAATGTCTGGATGTCCGTTGTGAGTGGGGGAGTGGGGGGGGTGGAGGGGGTAAGGGATAACCTGTGTAAATTACTTCAGTGTATATAGAGTAACTGAACTTTCATTGTTATTTAAGTTGGGTTTTATTTCTTTGATCAGTAGTGATTCTAAGATTCTTAAATCTATTAAGTCTTGTGTTTTTCTCACTATTGAAAAGTCCTCGAATTTTACTTCATGATTTGTTTTGAGTGAATGATCCCGGATAAGTGAGTGCATGGGAGATGATAGCGGACGTAATGTCCGATAAGAGACTCCTTTGTGCTCGCAATATCTCATCTTTAGATTCCTTGATGTTGAACCTATATATCTAGCGTTACAGCTAGAACATTTGTAAGAGTACACTATGTTTGAGCACAGATGTTTAGGAAAAGGGTCTTTTGTCGGAAAGAACGAACGAATTGTTCTGGAATTTGTGAAGATCATTCTGAAGTTGATTTGTGGGAAATGGTTGCTTAGTAGTTTCTGTAGTTGTTTTCGTAAGACAAAGCTTGTGTGTCCATAGTATGGTAGTTTAAGGTATCGGGTATCCCGAGGTACATTGTAATTCATTGGTTTTGGACAGAACATCTTATTTAAGAATAACCTTATTTGTTTTTGGATAACAGACATTGGAAATTTGTTTTTCAAAAAGGTTTCTAAGAATTGTAGTTCTTTGTTAATGGAATGCCAGTCTGAACAAATATGAAAACATCTGTACAACAAAGTTCTGATAGCATTGATTTTAAACATCATCGGTAGAAAGGATAAATAATTTAAACCACTACCAGTGAAGGTAGGTTTTCTGTACACGGAGGTTTTAAAGGTTTTATCATCACGTTCAAGCCTGATATCCAAAAAAGACAATGAGTTGTTTACTTCGACTTCAGAGGTAAACTGTATGTTGACATGTTTTGAGTTGACATAATCTAAAAACATTTTTACATGTGAAACATCATTAAACAGTAGGAATACATCATCAACATATCTTTTATACATTACTGGTTTAAAATGCGATGGGCAGTCTGCTAACCACTTACTCTCGTGATGGCATAAAAACGCGTTTGCGAGAGTTGGGCCTAGCGGGCTACCCATTGCTACACCA
>NC_091576.1:12349558-12354558 GCF_042767895.1 Penaeus vannamei
TATATGGGTTGCCCTACCTACAAGTTTGAGTCTGAGGTGGAACTTATCAGATTCAGTTTTGGTCTCATTTTACGTAAAGCTAGAAGGAAGCGTGCAGATGAGGGTTTTCTCTCACTACCTACCCCACTACTGCCCCTCCCCCTCCCTCCTCCAGTCGGATTCCTCTGTCATTCTAAATCAAGCCACCCCAATGCCCACCACCTTTTCAGACACTCCAATCCCTACCACTTTTCCAGACACCATTCCCTACTTCCCCAGTACCTACCGCTCTTCCTTCTCGCCCAATTCATTGCATAAGACAAGCTTTTGTATATCTTCTGCCGCATTCCCAACTCCATCAACCTCTCCCTCCACCCCTCAAAAGTCTGTCCCTTCTTCTCCCGCTCACAAGAAAACCTTTGTTTCTCAGACTTCCCCAACCAACTCCACATCACAAACTCTTAAGACATCCAGCAACTATCAAATCATGACCCAAGATATCATGCCTACACTTCCTCCATCCTCCAATCTGTGCTCCCATCCCTTCTGCATTCAAAGTAACTGCCGACATCCATCCTCCTACTCATGTTCTCCCTACACCCCTTCCTCCCACTCCCACCCAACACATCCCATTCCCCCATCCTTACTTCCCAACCCCCTTGGATTCTTTCCCTCCTGAAGTCTCCTGAGACTGTGATTTAATCGCCCTTAAACACCTTTTCTCCTTTCGCTAATCCCTACCTTACCCTACGTAAATCCTTGCAGAATCCCACACTTCCTTGGACAGCTTACGTGCAACACATTTAATCATCAGCAAACCCTCCTCTTTAGCCCTTTCACTATTACTCCTTTCTGTACTATATGACCTTTAATGTCTAGCACATTTACTTTTCATTGTAACCACTAACCATTTACCATTTAAATCGCGCATTAAAGCATACCAACTGTCATGTTCAGTCCGAAAATTCACGCAGACAGCACTGTTCTAGTCGTGACGTAATTCAAATTTGTCCTAATAACGGTTCAATGTGGTACTGGTGTTTCCGTGCAGGTTCGGTGCCAGGCTGTTTGATCTCCCGCTTCCTGGATGCGAGAGTTTCGAGGTGACGTCAGAGGCCTACTGGGAGTGTTACATCAGACACCTGACATTCACAATCTACCATTATTGCGGGACTGCCAAGATGGGGCCGTACTGGGACCCCAATGCCGTGGTTGACCCCAAGCTGAGGTCGGGTGCGGCGCTTCTAAAGCCTGCATGATAGCTTATGTGGTTCACTTTTGACACAGAGAACAAGGGAAACTGTAAACTAATTCTGAACTAATTCTTCGAAAGCACTAGGAGCAAAATGTGTTAAACCATGCCTTGTGGGACAGAGAATCCGAAGAGAATAACCTCCTTTTTGTCTTCCTCTCGACCCACAGGGTGTACGGAGTCCAGGGCCTTAGGGTCGTCGACGCCTCCATCTTCCCGACCATCCCCAGCGGCAACACCAACGCCCCCGTCACCATGGTCGCCGAGAAGGCCGCCCACATGATCAAGGCGTTCTGGGCCTCCGCGAAGACCGCAGGCGACGCTCGCCCCCCCAAGACACCGCACTCGGAGGAACTCTGAAGCCCCGTCTGTGCTGGCTGTGCCTCTGACTATCTGCATTTATGTCTGTCTGTCTTTGCTTGTCTATCTACCTCTTTCTGTTTGTCTTTCTGCCTTTGCCTGCTTGCCTTTTTGTCTCTCTCTGGCTGTGTAGTTATCTACTTGATCTATCTGTCTACATTCTCTCTCTCTCTCTCTCTCTCTCTCTCTCTCTCTCTCTCTCTCTCTCTCTCTCTCTCTCTCTCTCTCCAGTCCTCTTTTCTCGTTTCTTTCTTTTCTTCTTTTCCTTCTCTTCCTATCTTTTCTCTCCCTCCTCCTCTACTCCCCTTCCTCTTTTTTCCCCTTTACCCCATCCCCTCTTCTCTATTCCTCTCTTTTCCCTTCCTGCCCTTCTTTCTTCCGCTCCCTCTCCTCTCCCCTCTTCTTCCCTTCCCTATTTTCCTCTCCCCTTGCCTCCTCTCCTCTCCCCTTCCCATCCCTCCCCTTCCCCTCCTCTCCTCTCCTCTTCCTTCCCCTTCCTCTTCCTTCGCCTCGCCTCGCCTCTCCTCTCCTCTCCTCTCCTCTCCTCCCCCCTCCCCCTTTCAAATAAATCGCCGTCATGGTGGCTGTAACCCTGCGTGACTTGCCAAAAAAGCGGACGTCCTTTGGACATTATACTTGTTATTCAGATTTAGAAATACGTAAGAAAATAGATAAATGATTCGAAATAAATAAGAAACGCCTAATGGAAATAAGACGTTCCTGGTTTCACAGCTTGTAATCGTTGCTATGAACAAATAAAAGTAAGAACATAGCAGGAGTTGCATGTGACGTGTTTCTTTTCACACTCCATCCTCCGTCCCTCTGTGCTAATGAATGAAAACGTGTGAGGAATAACAACTCATGTGCGTGTGCACCTTGAGAAAAATAGAGAAGTGTAAGTGTGAAGTCGTTCCTTCTCGTTGTTCTGCGTTTTTTTTTTTTTATCGATTATTGCTATTATCATTGTTTTATGTTATTATTATTGTCATTATTATATTCTTGTTTTTAACATATTTTTTATTATCATCCCCTTTAATTGTCGTGGGGGCTTAGGCTCTGTCCAGTTCAAATCATCCTTCCAGGTTATTATTCCAGAAAACATTCCTCCTCTCCCAACCTTTACTTCACCTCCTCCACCCACAGAGCTTTTCTGATCTACTACCCCATCCGATTGCAGCCTTATTGTCCACCTCTTCGTGCTTAGTGCTACCTTTCTCAGCACTATTCCCTTTTCCACACGTCCACGCCCTCTACTACCCCTGCTTAAGCAAACCTTTTGAATCCTCTGTTTAGCCCAGCCAAATGGGATCCATTTTTCGAGATCCCCTCTACAAACCCTTGCCTCGAACAACTCTCCTCTTCTAGCAATACTTCCAAAACAAGTAAACTGAGTTTCTTTCCACAACTCTCACTATAGTATTATCAACTCTGACTGACAATACTGGCAAACCCATTCCAGCTCAGCTTCATCCCTCCCTCAGTACTTGTACCTGAACGGTCCCCAACAAGCTGCCCTGTGTACGACAAGGATTGTTCAGACTGTGGAGAAGACTTACTCGCCTGCCTCATGGACCACGGTGCAGTATTATGCTGCGTTCGGAACTCCTCGTCTTGCTCGTCCAGACAGTTTGTCCAGGACCAGCAGGCGTTCAGAACTTCTAAGACCCTTTCTGCCCAGAAAGCAACCGGCTCGAATGTAAACATTCACTTTTTTATCATACTGGTGTTTTTATCTTACACGCTGCATAGGTTTTGTTCCTCCTTTGATGCACATTTAACTAACCTGCAACTGACAAACACAAAAATATCCTTTGATAACACCAATAAAGGACCATAAAATTACACATCAAAATCTTGTGGTTACCTGCAACTGTCAATGTTTACATACAAAATCTATTGTGACGCCATCTCGTCCAGGACGAGATAGACAACTTGTCCAGGACGAGATAGTAGAGGTTCCGAACGGTCAAGACATCTTGTCCAACTGGTCTGGACGAGCAGTTAACGAACGCAGCATTTGTACAATGTTAAACCATTTCTCCTAGGGGCCCCCATAAGTCCTCCACCAATATTGCAAAAATTACTTTCTGCAGACATTACCTCCCCCTTAACATTTATATTGACAGAATCTTTCCCTCTCCGACTATATCAACCTTCCCGTGACAAGTTTGACCTCAGACTCAGACTGACAGGAATCACGCAGACAAAGTTTTTCTCGTAAGCCCTACTCCATTACTTTCGTTCGCTCTGCCTCTCCCCCTCCCTCCCGAGATGTTTCTATATCTCCCCTAGTCTCTTCATCATCTCACTTCTACTCCCTCCCTCTACCAAAGTCCTCTGCCATTCTGTATCTAGACACCCCAATCCCCACCACTTTTCCTGAGACTCCAGTCTCTACTTCCCCGGTCCCCACCGCTATTCCCCCTCAACCAACTCATCGCGTAAGACAAGCTAAACATTCCACCCCATCGTGAATTTATTTCCTGCGTGATATTGTTTTAGCAGGCCTGTGTCACTTTTTTACATTCATGGGCTGTAGTGAGTTGCTTGTTTTGTGCAATAAGAGGGTTTATTAGATTAGTCTATTGAAATGACGAACGACCACGAATGTTTACGGAATATTTAGCGAAGGTCGGAGCTGGTGTTCTGGGAACGGCGCAGGCTGCTTCCAAAAACTTATCCTAGTATTGCTCATGGGTAATGACCCGCCTGATGGAGAGAGAGAGATGATATTGGGTGTGAGTCACCTCGCAAGACTGGAAGCAATCGGTTTATTCGAAATGTGAGAGTAGACAGGGAAAATGATTGAAACAGAATAGACGATGATATAAGAATGTCAGTAATGATGATATACATCACATTACATTCTAAAGTAAGGGTAATGATGATGGTTTGAATTGGTGGTGACAAGAGAAAGATCTTTCGATAAGAGAAGCAACGAAACTCCTCGATAACCACTTCGAAGAGTTCAGTCATCTCCCCAGCGCACCTCCCTCCCAGACGCTCGCCCACATTACCACCTGCATGTAAATTACTAGCACGCTGTTACTGCACCACCTCGCTCAGTTTACCTGCGAGTCACACAGGAAATCAGCGGTATACATGCGCGTAGAAATCAATATCTACCTTCATATACAGGCATATGTATATCCATATCTGCCTATGTACCATCAACCTGACTATCGAACTATGTATGTATACATTTATGTATCTATGAATTATCTATCTCTGTATCTGTCTATCTTCTGTTGGTCTATATATGTGTGTGTGTGTGTGTGTGTGTGTTTATATATATATATATATATATATATATATATATATATATATATATATATATATATATATATATATAATCACAAAGGTCGGATTCTTTGCTATTCAAATTTATCATGTTTATTGTACTCAGTTT
>NC_091576.1:12401633-12416633 GCF_042767895.1 Penaeus vannamei
GAAATATACAAAACCAAACAGCATGATATACACCGATAGTTGGGCTACCAACCGAAACCTACATCAAGGTTACAAACATCTGAGTATTAATCATTCTGAAAACTGTAGATCCAGACGACCCAAAAACATTGAAAGACTGTAGCAAGATCTTAAAGAGCGAATATCTGCCACAATACATCGCGCGCTATTTTTTTTCATAAAACACCACTCTGAGTCACTAATGCATTCCTTATTTTTTCAAGCAGCATCATTGTATCCGCCACAAGGCCGTTCAATCAGACCAGACCCTGCCAGCCCCAGTTCCTCTCAATGAGGACAGCCATTCCGAGTGAATGAAATTCGGAAAGTTCACAACCTGTATTTGCGTTTCTTTATTCGCTCTCACAGTAGTATATATATTTTAAAAAATAGTATTATGGAACAAATTTAATGTCTTCGTGCACTTTGACGCACATTTTATGTCGATTGATGAATCACCACGTTTACGGGGACCGCCTGGTCTTTTTTCGGCGTCTTCGCCCATCTTGCCGAAATTGAGTTAAATGCATTGCCAAGGCGTTCCAGGCCCTCCGATTCTCCCCT
This sequence comes from Penaeus vannamei, assembly GCF_042767895.1. NCBI lineage: Eukaryota > Metazoa > Arthropoda > Malacostraca > Decapoda > Penaeidae > Penaeus > Penaeus vannamei. Next base: position 12,402,216 of record NC_091576.1, read on the forward strand.
GAAAATTGCAAGGCCCGACCATTATTTTTTTAGGTGATACCAGCCATTTTCGATGTAGACCGAAATATTATTTTTCCACATTACCTTAGAAAATCGGCATTTGAGGCGTAATAATTAGAGATATTAAAAAAAAAATCTGAAAACATTAAATTTCACATAAGATAAGACTAACCTTCATTTTTTTCAGAATAATTTTTAAAAATCTGGCATGTCCCAAAAACGATAATGAAGAATTTTTTCATACAAATAATTAAATATGATATGCCGTTCATATGGAGTATTTTCTTTTCTTTATGTTTTCATCCTACGTAGATCGAAAATGCAAACCTCCCCCTCCCCAAATAGAGGGTAGGATTGCCAAATGATCCAGATCACCACCAAAAATTTATGGAACATTAATTAAGCTAAGACAAACCTCAGGTAAAAAGTTATTAAAATTTGTCCATAAAGTTTTGAGTTAGAAAAAAAATTCCTGGATCCAAACCATGGTCCGCATCACCACCAATCTGTCTGTTAGGTTAAATCACACCTTTGGTTAAAATCTCATTAAAATGTATTCATAACTTTCAGAATTACCAGAAAACACAAACAAATCTCAACAAACAAACAACAAAAATACAGAAACAAACGGAAGTAACAATATAAATAACCAAGAGGTTATGGGGGTACACGAAAAGTTTTACACCGCCCTGTAATTTTATTTCGTCACTTTTCACGGGAGTCTGAGTGTGAAAACTGGCCATGTGGCCCCGTGGAGTTGAGCACCAAGGATCCGCAGGGGCAAAGACACGTGACTCATGGATCGACGACGCCCGGCCGCGCCTAGAACGGGACGCGTATGATCGCGATATTCAAGTCCTTCACATTTTAACGTAAAGCACACGTATTTTCAGTCCGATTTTAATGCATTATGGCTCATTTTGTAGCTGAATAGTAGATCTATTACATGATGTAATAAGGGTTTGCAATATTTTTGTGCGTCTTATGAAAGTGACATATTTTCAGTATCCCTTTTTAGGGTGTCGAGATAGTAGCCTTCTTAAATAATTACAAAATAATAATAATAAGATCGGCTCCTAAATATTGGTTTCCGCTTATAGTAGAAAGGCTGTTCTATTCAGATATGAAATCAGAATGACTATGATTTTTTTTTGGGGGGGAGGGGGGAGGGGGGATTTTAGAGGGTTTTTTGAATGGTCAATGTAGGACTATAGACACCTAAAATCATTGCCACCCTACTACACTATACGGAAGATTTTGAGAAACCGTTTCGTACTGGCAATGTCCGCAAGACTTTGGAATGCAGGTAGATGATAGAGGATTATGGTGTAGGAAGACTAATCTTATACCTTGTTTTGTTAATATCAAAATAATCATGAAAAGTTGCGGAAAACTAAAAATAATCATAAAAAGATGAGGAAAACTAAAAATGTTGATATCTCGGTACACAACCTTTAAGCAAATCCTCACAGGCGCAATTTGTCTAAAATTAACATAATTAATATCTACAACTTGTTCCTTTTTTTTTTTTTTTCTTTCTTTTTTTTTTTTTTTTTTTTTGGATTTTCACGGTCGCCTACTTCAAAAACTTCACTCAAAAAAAAGGAAGTCGAAATTGAATAATAAAAAAAAGGAACATGTAGCTATAAGGTAGTTCTATGTAATGTGATTGACTTTACCATATACGTACCATAGTTTCATTAGAAATACACAGTATATCCATACTTGCGCATCGATGCCCTCTCCCAGCCCATTTGACAGTTCTGTTGTCACACTTCTAGTTGTTTGTTGTTTACAGTGCTACTTGTGCATCCGTTTTTCCAACTTTGCGGTGAAATCGATCTATCACTGAAATCGTTATAATATCGAGGTTAACACAAAATTCAGTAAAATACAATAACCGTGTTCCAGTTATAGAATTTCGTCTGCGGTTCGTCACTTCCCAACCACCGTCCCCTCAACTTTAAGGTAAACTCATTTTGTATTTCTAGGTGTAGTCAGTGGCGATCTAGAGGCGCCGGTAGGGAAGTTAGATAATCGGGAGGGCGTAGTCCCCTGGTTAGGAGGGTTTTTTGGTTCATATGGTGATCCTACTGGTAGTTTGTGCATTTAAGATGCGGTTCACAAGCTCGTTCGCTCGCGCAACACCGTGTTGAATCATCCGTGGCTGGATCTTCTCTCGTGTTTTTACATTTTCCTCTTTCTTTGAAATACCATCCTTGGCTCAGATTTTCAATTTCCCATATTTTCTGCATTTTACAATGCACGGTGTGAACGAAATCATCCCCCCCAACCCCCAATTCCCCACGGGATCCCTCAACCTTGTTAGCGGGAGTTGGGGACTTCGTCTCTGACGGGTGCGGTCCTATCGTAAACAATTACCCAAAAATCAAATAAAATATGTTCTTGTTTTTGGAGACATGAGAGTTTGCCCCCCTCCCCCCCTCCTCTGCATTTTCAGATTTTTTCTCGAAAATTCTCGTTTTTTTGACAATAATTCAAAAATGTTCGGTCGATTAAAAAAAAAAAAAAAATACCACAGAGATCAGCCTAGGGTCTAAAAAAAAGGGGGCGAGTTTCATCAAAATCAGCATAGAAAAAAACAAAAAAAAAACAGACGGTCCCCTTAACGAGCAATTATTGGAAAGGTAGCGATTGTACAGTGTGACCTACGGAAACAAATCCTAGCCAATAAAAATTTAGGAAAATGACGTTTTTTTCAGAAAACTGTGCACTCGAGCACAAACATAATACCGGAGGCATGACAATAGGTTAGTACAATTTTAATTGGTAATAACTAGAACCGGCAAATTATAAATATCTATACCACAAATATCTACAAATATCAAACAAATGCATGTGACAGTAAGTCTAATATTACAATAAATGCACTATCACTGACAATTATTAATGGTTTGTCTTAAGTTCGTTGTCTATTGGATAGACGACCGTTGATTTGGTGTGCCACCACAGTATGCACGATGCATTCGCTGTTACAAAGGAGGAATATATATTTTCAAATGATCGCCATGGCATCACGGAAATAGCCGCTCAAATGCATATAAATTCTACCTTACATATTATGAGAAGTACGTTTAATTTGGTTAATTTTTCGATTATGACAATCGAGACTTCCCAGACAATATATATATATCATCTGATTTATTCTCATGTGATGAGAATGAATCTGATGATCATTTCCGTAGCAATCACAGCCGACGATCTTGCTGTGTTAAGTCCCGTTAGCAGGGGAAGGCATGAAGTATATCAAGGAAATTATGGGGTAAAACAGGCTTAAATAAGAATAATAGCAAACAGAAACGTGTAAAATTAGCACAAAAAACACAAAAAATCGGCTAATGAAACTCTACGGGCATGCCCGCCATCTTTGAATGTCTACGCTCCGACACGGCAGAGTTCGAAAAACTCTACAGGAATGCAACCCATCTTTCGGCAAAACCTACGGGATTTCAAACCTTCCATACCCAAAAAAACGACCTAACCCCATAACCCAACCTAGCAATTTACGGTGCCATGACTAGGCGTGCCCGAAGGAAGGGTTGATGGGGGGTAAGCCCCCCAACACCCCCTGGGACACATTCTCTTCACCTCGGTATGTACAGCAAGATAGAGCTACATCCATACTGTAAACAATAAACCAAAAACCTTTATATATTGAAAGATCGAAATGTCAATTTTCCTTCGATTCTTTTGATCAGTCAGTCGGTCTATTGTGGATGTGATCGTTTCGTTTTTATCACTTTTTATGGGATTTGGGGTACTTGATGGCCTCAGAAATCGAACTGCGATAGTTATTAAGGTCTTTTTCTTCTTCGTTTCCACTGTATAGTTTAAAGAACAACCTAGAATCGACGTAACACCAAAAACAAAACATTTCTCGCCAGTCACCTGTCACCGGACTGTCCGGGGGATTGTCCTGTCAAATCTGGCAGCAGAAACGCGAAAATGCGCCTGCGCAGGTGCTTCAGACCGATTTCCCTAATTCAGTCTAATAAATCTTGAAACATGAAAATGAGGTATAACAACGTTAGCAAAGGCCTTTGAAAGCATATATGTGGAACAGCAGACACTGATAATTAGCCAAATATTGTTCTGACAACGGCGTAGTAATACATGAACTACTTAACAGAGCGCAAGAATGAGTCGACTGGTCACAATTCTAGGCATCTTTTCCCGTGGCAATTAGGGTGTCGCGAAACGCTCCGCTACACCTATACAGTGTCTCGTGATCGGAGGCGAGACAGGCCTCTAAGCTCCACCCATTTCTGTGACGTAATGGGAATAATCGCGGTTGATGGCTTGCTATTTTACTGTACTGGTTATTTTTCCAACAGGTAAACAGTATTTTGGAATATGATATCCAAGATGGCTTTTGATATCTTAAGGTGGGTAGTGCGGTTTTATAGATATCCAATATAAGTACGAATATGCATGAAATTTCCAAAGTAGGAGGAATGCATCGGTTAATTTTTCGATTATGACAATTGGGACTTCCCAGACAATATTTATATGATCAGATTTATTCTCATGTGATGAGAATGAATCTGATGATCATTTCCGTTGAAATCACTGCCGACGTGTTAAGTCCTGTTAGCAGGGCAGGGCATGAAGTATATCAGGGAAATTATGGGGTAAAACAGGCTTAAATTAGAATAATAGCGAACAGAAACATGTAAAACTAGCACAAAAAACGCTAAAAATCGGCTAATGAAACTCTACAGACATGTCTGCCACCTTTGCCACCTTTGAAAGTCTACGCACCGACGCGCCAGAGTTCGAAAAACTCTACGGGAATTGAACCCATCTTACGGCAAAATCTACGGAATTTCACACCTTCCAGACCCCAAAAAAACGTCCTAACCTCTAACCTAACAATTTACGGTGCTGTGACTAGGCTACTGCACGAGGGGAGGGTTGATGGGGGGGCAAGCCCCCCAACTCCCCCCGGGACACATTCTCTGCACCTCGGTATGTACAGTAAGACAGAGCTACATCCATACTGTAAACAATAAACCAAATACCTATATATATCGAAAGACTGAACTGTCAATTTTCCTTCGCTTCTTTCGGTCGGTCTATTGTGGGTCTATTGTGGGTCTATTGTGGATCGTGGATCGCTTCGTTTTGATTGCTTTTTTCAGGATTTGTGGTACTTGATGGCCTCAGAAATCGAACTGCGATAGTTATTAAGGTCTTTTTCTTCTTCGTTTCCACTATATAGTCTTAAGAACAACCTAGAATCGACGTAAGATCAAAACTGAAACATTTCTCGCCCGTCTCCTGTCACTGGACTGCCCTGGGAATCGTCCTGTCAAACCTGGCAGCAGAACGCGCCTGCCCAGAAGGTGCTTCAGACCGACTTCCTTAAATCACTGTCTAATAAATCTTGAAACATGAAAATGAGGTATAACAATGTTAACAAAGGCCTTTGAAAGCATATATGTGGAACAGCAGACACTGATAATGAGCCAAATATCGTTTTGACAACGGTGTAGTAATACATGAACTACTTAACAGAGCGCAAGAATGAGTTGACTGGTCACAATTTTGTTTACATTCACGATGTCAACATGGCGAGGGACTTAGAAAAAGATGGGTTGGTCTTCTCTCTTCTCTGTCGATTTGCGCACCTTTTGCCATAGATGAAAAGTGTCTCACTTTACGTCAAGGTAACCATTCCATATCTTTTTTTTTACTCAATTCCTGATTGTTATCAACTGTAAATTTACCCGCACACTTATAGACCGTAATTGTATAAAATGAAACGGCATTACTGCTTTGTTTCCAAGAGGAAAGGATATCGAATGGCGATTTTTAAAATATTGAGACGCGTGTCCAATAACTTATTATTGAGTTACGGTTGAACTTCATACAAGATAATTTTCTTAAAATCACTCGCTCTATCGTATTTTTCGTCTAAAAGAAGGCTGGCTGGAAATTTACCGGTACCAGAAAGAGTAAATTTGATTTTTGCTTCCCAGTGAGACTTTCCGAGCAGCTTAATTCAAACAATAAACGCCTGACTTCAAAACAATAGCCTTTTGCATACCTTATGATTCCTCGTTGTGCTCTGCAATGTATAATATTTGCGGGTCCACACAGGCACTCCAAATGTAATAACCCAGTCAATTAAGATTAATGATCCCGACTTCAGCCTATGTATTTCTCCTTCATGATTCGCATAAGAAGTAAACAGCTCACAGTCACAGCATCACAACTCTTGTCTCGGCCGAGTGTTGTGTTTCGAACCCGAGAATCAGAGCTTCGAATCTCCTCGTATCTTTTGTTTGAGAAAGACGATTCGATTGTTGACTATTGGTAATACAGATCTAGTTATTGTATGCTTTTGTTGATGCTAATAGTAATAATATATAATAGTAATAATAATAAGATGCTAATAATGATAATCTTTATTGTTGTTTTTATTATTATTATTATCATTGTTATTGTTGTTGTTGTTATTATTATTATTATGAGCATTATTGTTATTATTATTAGTAGTAGTAGTAGAGTAACAGCAGAACCACTACCATTAATAGAATTATTATCAGTATCAACACCATTATATCATTATTATTATTATTGTCAGTTTTATTATGATAAGGCGTTTCATTATTATTATCGTTGTTGCTCTTACTATTATTACTCCTATTATTACTATTATTATATTATTATCATTATGATTTTAACATTATTATTATTATCATTACCATGACTGTTTATTATTGTTATTATTATTGTTGTTATCATTATTGTTATTATTATTATTATCATCGATATCATAATTATTATTATTATCATTATCATTATGACCATTATCATCATTATTTGTTATTATTATTATCATTGTTAGTATTGCTATTATCATCGTTATTATCATTATCATTATTATTGTTGTTATTCATATTGTTAATATTACTATCATTATCTTATTATAACTATAATGATTATTGTTGTTTATATTATCATTATCATCATCTTTGTCATTGTAGTTACTGTCATTATGATTATTATCATCAATATTACTGTTATTAGTTATTGTCATTACAATCATTATACTATCTTTTCTATTGTTGTTCTTGTCATTATCGTCAATGTTATTATTATTATTATCATTATCATAATAATTATTACTATTAGTAGTAATGGTAATGGCAGTATTACTATCATTATTATTATCATTGTCTTTATCATTGTTGTTATTGATATTATCATTGATTCATTTGTTTATGATCGATTTTGTTATTATTATTGTTGTCGCTATTATTATTATCTTTTTCATTATTATTATTATTATTATTATTATTATTATTATTATTTTTATTATTATTATTATTATAACCATTTTTGTTATTATCATTATCATTATTGTTATCAGCCTCGGTATCATCATCATCATCATCATTATTATTATTATTAATATCATCATTATTACTGTCATTGGTATTAGTATTATTGTTATCATTATTATTGTTGCTTCTGTTATCATTACTACTATTATCAATTATTTTATTATTATTTATAGTACGAGCATGATTATCACTATTATCATTTTCATTATTAGTATTATTATCATTATAATTGATATCATTATCATCACCATAATCATTATTATTATTGTTATCAGTATTATTGTTGCTGCTGTTGTTCTGATTATTACTGTCATTATTATTTTCATCACCATCATCACTGTTATTATAAATATATTTTTGCTATTGTTTTCATTATTGTTGATTTGGCCACTATCGTCATTATCATCATCACTATTCATACGGTTAGCATTAGGATCGATATTGTTATAATTGTTGTTATCATAATCACCATTGTTATTATTGTCATTCCTGTTCTTATCATCATTATTTTTACTGTTTTTGTCATTATTGTTATTAATATTGTCATTTTCATTCTTATTGCTATTATTATTATTGTTGTTATTATTATCATTATTATTATTATCATTATTATTGTTGTTATTGTTATCTCTACTATCACTATTATTGATAATATCGTTGTTATTCTTTTTATTATTATTGTTATCTTTATTTCTGTTATCATTATAATAATAATTATTATTATTATCATTTTCATTGTCATTATTACTATAATCATTATGATTATCATTATTGTTACTACTATTATTCTTTATACTATTATTATTGTTATTATCATTATCATCATCTTTATCCATTATTCTTTTTCTAATCATGATTATTATCATCATTGTTTGTATCATTATTATTGTTATCATTATAGTTATTATTATCTCCGTCATTATTATTATTATCATCATTATCATTATCATCGTCATCATTATTATCATTATTTCGATTATTATTGTCTTCGTCATTATTATTATCATTATTATTAGTATTATTATTATTATATATCGTTATTATCATTATTACTATTGTTATTGTTGTTGCTAATGTTGATGATATTGCTATTGCCGTTACTGTTCGTACTTAATCATAATAATCATTATTATGATTATTATTATTATCATTATTTTATTGTTACTATTGTTGTTTTAATTAAAGTTGTTGTTGTAATTATTCATTATCCTTATTGTTATTATTAACATTAGCATTGTGATTATTGTTATTATTATTATTATTTATTATTATTATTTTTATTATTATTGTCGTGATTGTTGTTACTATTATTATAACAATAATAATAGCAATAATGATGATAATAATAACAATAATGATAATAATGAGAACAATAATAATAGCAGTAATAATAAAAATGATAATAGCAAAAATAACAATATGATGGTATTTGTAGCAACTTTAACAGCTATAATAAGAACAATAATAATAATAATGATAATGATGATAACGATAATAATAATGATAGCAATAATAATAGTAATGAAAATGATAATAATATCATCATCATTACTATTTTCATTATCTTATTGCTGTTATCATCACCATCATTATCATTACCATCATTACCAATGTTATTATTGTTATCATCATCATTATCAATATCATTTTATATTATTAAAACGTTTATTTTCATATTTTTCGTGTGGTTGTTCGTGCTATTCTTTTTCTTATCGTTCTTCTCCTTTGGATCATTATTATCATTTTACTTTTCATGTCATGACCATCATCATCATCATTATTATCATCATTACGATCTCCTATTATCATCATTGTTATCATCATCGTAAATATCATTGTTGTTGTTATTGCTGCTATTAATTCTTTTCTATAATTTTTGTCACTAATGATAGTGATATCATTTCATTATCGTTATCAACACCATTGGTTTTATTGGCATAAGAATGATTTTTTAATCATTATGATGCGCATTGTTCATATTTTGATTATGATATCACTTATGTTCACCGCCGTCATCATCATTATGATTTTCATTTTCATTTCAGTTGCCATATTTTAAGAAGTGCTGCGCATTTTCACTACCATTGTTAACATTGACATCATTATGAATATTATCAATATAATTAATAATAATAGTAATTAAGTATGATAATTATCATAAAGGCATGATCATTTTCATTTTCATTATCATCACTATCGTTATTGTTCTTATCAACACATCTATTGAGATTGTCAGTGCTGTTGATAGTGCAGTCACCATTCTTATCATCATCATTAACATTATGCAATATGATCATCACTGATTCACCTTTCCTGCCTTAACCGTGTAAGCGTTTTCATAATGTTAGATCTGTTTGTTGAATGTCAAAAAGCACTAATAAATCAGGATTGGAATTTCGGCTTTGGAATTCATTCTGATTATATTTTCGCAATTGTTTTATTGAGCCATATCCTGTGATCGCTGTTCTTTCTCTTATTTCCACCGACATAACCGAAGCAGCGACAACTGCAGCAGCGGGATGTCCTCGTCGTCGGCGCCACGAACATTGGCATAATTATTTCCTGAAGTAGTCCTTGTAGCCCAATCTGAGTTGATGACAGACACACACGCACACGCATACACACGCACATACAGACATACGTATATATGTGTGTGTGTGTGTGTGCAGGTATAAAAAAAAATCCTTTTTTCTTTCTAAAAGCAACGAGATATTCGCGATTTTTTTCAAGGCTTTATTGGTTGATAATATTCTGTCGTTATGTGCTTTAATGCTGTCAGAATTGTCCTATGATAGATACAACTGATAGTGTTGTACTTTTACATAAACGTTTACAATTTTCTATTCAGATGATGGCAATTTGAAAGTTGTCAACCTTATCATTATCATCAATAATTATTTCTATAAAAATCTATTCATAGAATCGATACTGGCAATAGCAAGGTAGTAGTATGTCGGTGTTTTTAATCAGAGTAATTAATATCATAAATTTAATTATATTTATCAGTTTTCCACTTTTTTCTTTTGTCTTTTCTTACTGTTGCGAATATCAGTGAATTCATGTTCTAATCTTGGCTTTTCTTGTTTTTCATTTTTTTTTCTGTAAATGAATGGAAGGAGCGGATAAGAAAACACTTGCTATATTTGTACATTTAATATTCTATATGTTCACGAATTTTATCACTCTATAATCCACATGAATATAGATTTGACTTTTATTGCAGGTAAAACTGATTAAATACTGACATGTGTGGGCAGCCACTGCCCGTGGTGTGGGCGTGCAGGCGGCGCAGCCCGTCGTGGCCCAGAGCGGCCCGGGCGGTCCACCAGGCCGGGGACCAGCGTGGGCCACAGGGCTGGGTGGCCGCCCGCACGCCCACCTCCGCCACAAGCCACAGCGACACAAACACCACGCGATTGTCAACGGCCCCACACACCACCCAATTGTTCGACGAACAACTGAGCCCCGGGTAGAGTGTGGGGGAAGGCCCGGTCCGCGCCGCGCCCGGCAGCCCTTCTGCCGGCTATGTCTGCAAGGGACGCGCGGTGCGGGCCATGAGGGCCAGGCTGGGCCACCACGAGAGTGGCCCGGGCCAGGAGGCACGGCCCGCAGGTCCGTGTGAGCGGGACGGCCCCCTGGCGGATATGCGGTGGACCCTGGCTGGATATGACGTGTCTTGCGATCACAGCACCAGCACTGTCAGCCCGTCACCAGGCGCCTGTCACGCCACACCTGTCACAGCTACGTTCACGCTCGCTCGCACGCGAACCCATTCACGCTGAACCTGTCATGGCTATCATCACGCTTAATCCTTCTATTAAATGACCACTTGTGGTTTTATCATATTTTTGGTTAGTACGAATAACCATGCATGTGTTCGACACCTAACAAACAGATGTGTCATGTGTACTGCTGTTGAAGTCTAGTCAAGTAATGCGCACAGCCTATCATGCTATCCTGTCATACACGGTCTGCTTCTTATACATAATATCTACCACACAAATTTATCATATATCTAGAGTATCTTACACACATTTCGCGGTTACCAACTCTCAGACATCTCTCACTTTGCCTCTTCACTCTAGTAAGCACGTGTGTTCATCTGGATCACGCTAAAAGCAAAGATCTATTGACCATTTTGTCTACTCTAGACACGCTTCAGTCGTCGCGTCTGCCAGGCTTACAATGCATGACGCACACGGAGCGCCATGCAAATGCTGAGGACGCAGTCGCGTCTCCCTAAAAGTTTAAATTTCCATCAGACCTTCACTTTCCTCCCGTCCATCTTGTTTTGGCGACTTCTTCCTCCAAAACCGGCGCGCCGCCCGTCCGGCCGCGCGCCCTCCTCTCGTCTCGTCCAAACCCCGTTCGAAATAGTCAATGGGTCAAATGAGTGTGATTCATCTATTCACGCACTCGCCCTTCACTCGTTGTACACGCGACACTTTGCATCCCTTAAACTTGAGACATCAAAACGTGAAATATATATACCACATGAACACCCAACGACTGCCATTCTCTCGTCTGCCACACTGTCAGAACTACCCGAACACCTGTGTGCGATACAACACACTCCACAGAATATACAACACAACATTCAACGTGGAAGAGCAACAGCTACACCGCGCCCATACACAGGGAAACGCGGAGAGGTGGCAACACTGTAGAGGGACCACTTAAAGGAAACGTGGCACCAAGGGACCACTCTGGGAAGGGTGACAACACTTGAAGAGGGGTTTACGTGGGAGGGGATCAAGTGGCAACAATTCAGGGGAACGAGGTGTCAGGGTGTTGGCAAAAGCAGTGGGGTCTACCCGAAGGGATGTCTAGCCAGTGGAAATCCACTGAGATGGAGGGAAGGGAGGTAGGGAGGATGGAGGGAAGGGCTGGGGAGAGGAAACAGGGGCAGAAACAAGGCTTTCGCACAGCGGGAGAGCCTCACAGGGGAAACGCGGCCCAGTGTAAAAGGTCGCGTCGTGGAATGTGGGACCACTTAATACGTGAAAGCCCTTCTCCCCGGAAGGAGCACTTCCACCAAGAAGGGCCAAAGAAAGGAAGCTGACCTAAAGGGAAAGGGGAGGGACACTTTATAGAACCACCTCTTTAAGGGAACACTGAAAAATTGAATGTTGAATGGAAAGGGGACACTGAGAAAAGATCGCTAAGGAATAAGGGCGGGGAAAACATTTAGTTGGAAACCACTTTAAACGGGATTATAATGAAGACACTGGGTTAAACGATGTATGGTAACACTTAAAGACCGAGTCACCAGAAGGGGAGAGAATTACAAGCATCGTCACGTAGGAACACAGTGGGTCAAACATTATTTTTTTCTTTCGTTTTTTTCTCGAGAATAACACCTAACTACCGGTATAAAGATTACACGCAAATTGTTCCGGTAGCTAAGGGAGGGAAATTATGTTAAATAATCTTAAATTGCGGATAGAAATGAATCTACAAAAAAGACAATAGGAAAAGAAAACATACAAAAATGAAATATACATCATGGGAAGATAAATGACATTCTAGGGATCCTTGGTACAAACTATTCCCTACAAGGACCCAAATGATAATGAACAAAACAAACATACATGAAATACATCGTAGGATCGGGCATGAGTTTGTCATGTCCATAAGAACAAAAAAATCACATCGAATAATACACTTTTTCATTTCAACTTGAGAACAAGATGGGGTTTGTGGCTTTGTAAAATTCCAGACACATAATCATGTTCTTCTCTGGGGGACCACTGAAAATCATCCGGTGAAATGGGGTTCCTTTTTTCGTAAAATAACTGATTTTCAAAAACCTGACATGAGAAAAGCAAAATAAACAGCTGTCATGGAATAATTCCCAAATACTGCTGTCAGGGACATTCAATAAAATATTACCAAGAACATATGCGTTTTTATCTATAAAAGGTGTAGCCATTCAGGTAAACATTCGACCGATGGCTGGAGTACAACCTGTGCAGAGTACACGCGATGACAAGGGAACCTAACCAATGGAAGAGTTGCGTTTCAGAGGTCATTCGACTGCTCAAAAAATCCAAAAACGCGAACATATAAATCGGGAATTTGTCACAAAAAGACTGGAAGAACACCCTATATCATTTCCTTTTTTCTATTCTTTTTTTAGATGTCAAAACACCAATAGAACTAAAAACTAATTCACATGAGGAAAATAAAATCATTTGCTAAACAAGAAAGACAACTCAAAATCGGTGCAAGCCAACGGCTACCAGCGCTGAACGCAAAGGCAATCGAAATAATGAAAACGTCCCCGGGATACATACAGATATACACTCACACACGTATATGCATACTCACGCACACATATACATACACATATGTGCATATATATAAATATATATATATATATATATATATATATATATATATATATATATATATATATATATATGCGTATGTTTAAGTATGGATGTTTGTATATATATTGCATGTATATACACATATGTGTGCATATACACATACACATATATACCTACATATATGTGCGTATATGTAAATACATATATATATATATATATATATATATATATATATATATATATATATATATATATATATACATATATATATATACATATATACATACACATATATACATATATTAACATATATAGGTGTGCATGTCTGTGTGCGTATGCACGTGTGTGTGCACATATACACATAAACGACCACGATTATTCGCAAGAGAAAGGCCCGTTGGCTTCGCAGTGCGGCAGCGAAAGGCCTCACTGGCACCGAATCTACGTAGAAATAACGAGGAACGAAAGAGCCGCTGCTCCGCCCGAAGGCGTCGGAGCCAACTGAAATCGGGGACGCGGGACAGAAGCGCCGACGAGGGCAACGGGAAGCCAGCGCGATGTCGAAGGCAAACGAGCGGCGCTGGCCTCGAAGGGAAGCAAGAAAGGGTCCTGAAACGAGGCGGCAGCTCGTGCGAGAGCCTCCGGGGTGGAGAAACACGGAGCCCGGGTTGGGCGCCGCCGCTGGCGTTCCGCTCGGCCAGGGCGCGCGCGGT
>NC_091576.1:12424133-12426633 GCF_042767895.1 Penaeus vannamei
TGTAATCTCGTTCTGGCGATGTCGGTGGTGACGCTAATGCCGATGACGAAGAACATGGGAGGGGGGGGGGCTTAAAGGGATGGGGGAAAGGGGGAGACTTTGAGGGAAGACTAGTCATATTTGGTATTTGGAGATCGCTTGAGGAAGGAAGACAGGAAGGGGAGGAGGGGCGGGGCGAGAACGACACGACGTTTCTTGAGAAAGGGAAGGGCGAGGAAGGGGGAAGGGAACCAAGGAAGGACCGGGAGACCCTAGAAGGTTTCGATGCAAGTGAGAGCGGCGGCGCAGAGCGACTAGAGAGGGTGCGAGGAGGAGGCTGGGTCCGGCCGAATGGTCTGCAGCTTGGACTGCTCCTTCTCCTTCGCCACCATGGAAGGCTCGGTGTTCCGTCGGCGCAGCTTTGACTTTGACGTTTTCTTAAGCATGGTGGCCTGTTCGGGTGGGTGGAGGGAGGAGGAGGAGGAGGGGAGGGGGAAGGAGGGAAAAGGAGTGGAAGTGGACGAGGGGAAGAAGAAGCACGAATACCGACAGAGGATGGAGAGAGAAAGGGAAAAGAGTTGGCAAGGTTTAGTATCCATGATGACCCATGGAGATGAGAGAGAGGAAGGGAATAATAATGCATTTGAACATCGTGAAATTCGGTGCGAAAAGGGGAGAGGTGGATACATATACGTACGTGTGTATATATATATATATATATATATATATATATATATATATATATATATATATATATATATTCAATGTTTATGCATTCGTGATAGATCAAAATGGGATAGATAACAGACCAAAAAGAGAGAGATGTGATTGAGAAAGAACATACAAAATTAGTTGCGGGCGATGTGTCATAACCATAAGCCATTAGTAAAGAAGAGAAAAGACAGAAGTAAATAATTTGTACAAGATCAAAGAAACGTGGAGCGAAAGAGGCCGAGAAACACACACACAGGAGTAAATAAACGAGCACAAAAGGGTCCCCGAAAATGGCGGGAAAATCATAAGACGAATGAATTCAAGACGCAACAGAACAAATCATAATCAAAAGAATGACAATATCAATGATAATGAAAATAAAAATAGTAATAAATAATAGTAGTAATGATCATAATGATAATAATAAATAATAATAATAATAATAGTAAAATGATAATGGTAATAATAATAATATTAATAAAACACACCAGGAAGTATGGGAAAGGGTTTGCGGGAGAAGGTGAGCAGGAGGGGGAAGAGGGGGAAGAGGGGGAGGGAGGAGAACGATAAAAAGAAATATGTTATAGATCACTAAGCTCTGGATTGGCAGAACATCAAACTAACAAAATCAAATATGTCATCACAACCGAAAAGAATAACACTCAAGATGATGAAATCTGAACACCAAGAGGATAACAGCAAGAAACTGAAACGAGTGAATGCGTGGTCTTTTTTAAGAGAGAGAGTTCGGTCAAGGGCTTTTATTTTTTATTAGTTTCTTATCTTTCTTTAATAAACATATAAAAAGATCCATCCAGAAACGTTTGTGATAAACATTTCCACGGAATATTCTCTTGTGCGTGATGTGGAGTTTACGTGTGTTTTTTAAAGGCTATGTTGTTATACATCTATTTTTTCTGTACAGTGACAGAATTGCAAACGTTATGAAGACATGGAATTAAAAAAAAAAAAAAACAGGAAGAGTAAAAAGGAAATTTGTTTTTTTTTCATCAAAAGGAGGGGAGGAAACGAAGTATGCGTTTATCAAATCACAGCCTTACAAAAAAACGAAACGGGAAGTGGCAGGCAAGGGAAACAGGGCCAGAACAACGACCAATCCCCGTGACCCAAACAAGAGATGATACGAGCGGAGGGTTTTGGCGGAGTGTGGGAGTTGTTAAAAGGGTGTCGTTGATTTCTTTTCTTTACTTTTTTATTCTCTTTGAAAGGGTGAGGGGGCGGTGAGAGGGAGGGAAGGGTGGGCGGGATGGAATTTTAAGGTGTTGGGCGAATAAGGTTCAGGTGTTGGGCGAATAAGGTTCAGGTGTTGGGCGAATAAGGTTAAGGTTGAGGGTTCACTTGTCTGTTTAGGGTTCGGGAGGGTCACCATTTGAAGCATGCAGCGAGGGTTCGGTGTTTCGCCGTTTGATCTTACTTTTCTTCAGCATAGTGGCCTACAAAGTAAAAAAAAAAGGATATATATTTCTGTGTGTGATGCCAAAGTCATTACGTTACGATGCTCTAGATAGCTGAAATTATATCAAACATTGAGATTTTTTATATCCATCAAAAAAGTACACTGGGAAGGAATAGAAAAATATATATTATTTGGGATTTATAAGAAAAAATACGTTAAAATTTGGACACAAGGAAACACGAGAGACATGGTAAAGGTAGATTAACCGTGCAAAATATCGCACAACCAATGGTATTCCTTTGCCTGATTTGACCATGAAAAAATCCCCCAAAATAATTTTCATGACGGAATCTCTAAGATATCACACAAATACGGTGTTTGAAATCTAGA
>NC_091576.1:12431633-12434133 GCF_042767895.1 Penaeus vannamei
CCAGCGCAGGACGCGAGCCAGGTCGTTGCCGGTGCCAAGCGGCACGATGGCGCAGGCGGGGGACTGGCACTCCGAATCCTGGCCTACGTTGTCGAGGCACTGCAGGACCCAGCCGATGGTGCCGTCGCCGCCGCACACCAGGATCTTGTAGTTCTTTACGTGCCGGAACACGTACAGCCTGCGGGAGCGAGACGGTGAGGGCGAGCGAGGGCGGAGGCAGGGCAGCGCGCAAGGGCTCCAGCAACTCGGGCAGAGCCTGTGCTGCTAGTGCCATACTTGTCAACTATTAAGACTCTGATTGTGATATTGGTTTTAGCAATGGTAATGATAATGGTAATCATCATCAGTACCATCATTATCAGCAGCTGCAACAAGACAAATTCAGTTTCCTTATCAATGGCTAATGCACCCCCTCCTCAACCCTCAAGGTTCGACACCCATTCGACGTCGAGTAGACGCCTAATCTTGACTCTATGTTATTGTTTCACAAGTGGATTCTAAGCTAATCTTAGACGAAGAGAAAGCAAATAAAAGTGAATCTTGAACGAATACTTTGGCTATGAATAGGCGTCAAATATTGGTCAAACCGGTAATAATCCATAATCAAGAGATAAAAAACCCATGCAAGAATTTTCCCATTAGGAAGTCAAACAATCCCCGCCCGTCCGGCGACCAAGCCTTGCTGTCCATCACACGGCTTGTGGCGTCGTGATGTACCGATATAATGGTTTACATGATGTTTTTATAGTGAGGCACAAAGAGACTGTCAAAACGGTAATTCTAAGACCGCCGTGCCTATTTTCTTTTTTTTTCCTACCCCCTTCAATCTTAGGGGAATAGGGGTTGAAGTGGGAGCACACGGGAGAAATGGTGGAATCAAAAGTGAAAATCTTGAAAAACATGCAAAATCCGAACGTGTGTCCGGATTAAAAAAGCAAAGGAGTGTAAGAATTAGAAACCCGAGTCATACTTGGTAATACAGAAGTGAAAGAATGTGAAAAAATAGAAGAATCTATCCACAATTCAGAATAAAAATCAATAAAAGAAATAAATCACAATTAAGATTAACATAGTTGATTAACGTGTAAGCTTTTCGTTTACCCGCTGTTACAAAATCTGGAGGATCCTCCTTTGAATTCCAATGATGGACCCCATATTTTCCCTTTTTGAAAACGGCAGTGACCATGGAAACCCTTAATCCTTTTTTTTCGACGGCAGGTTACTTCTGTATTAGGACCTTGTAAGACACTCCACTCTTAAAAACTGTGGCATCTCAGGCACACCTTGGCTTCTGTGCTGTGGCTTTGGAAAAAAAATTCTTTATATTGAAAGTCAACTTTCATCTACAACTAATTAATTCCCACTGTGTATGAACCTGAAGTGGATCTTGAACGGACAGCACAAGAAACTGAGGATGGAGCGTGAATCTTCACCCATTTTTTTACAACATGAAGTTGTGAATGATTGAGGAGGTTCTGATTGCCGGATGTATAAACGAAAAATAAAGACAACAGTCGAAGTAACAGCAATTACATTTTTGATAATAGTCGCCTTAGCGTTATGATGATGAATGCAACTATCATGCTACTAGTGGTGGCGAAGATAATGATATTGATAATAATACAAATCATAAAGATGATGATAACAATGACGATGAAACCGCTACGCGCCGCCAGCCACGCCGGACGCACTCACCCTGGCAGAGGACCGCCGTTGTCGAGGTCGAACACCTGGTACGGGTTGAGCAGCTTCCTGAAGGAGGAAATGAGCTCCAGGCCTTGACATCCTCCGGACTTCACGTTGACGAAGACGAGGAGCGGCTGCACGCCCTCGGAAATCATGTGAGGGAGGATGTTCGGCAGCAACATCACTGGGGAAAGGGTGGGCGTCAGTTTAGGAAAGTCAGTGACGTCATTCTGGGATTCTGATGTCATTGGCAAGTCAGATTCTGTGACACATCAAAACTGGCTAAATAGATTTATCATCGATATAGAAAGTCCCAGCTTATTTCGAAAAATGCCAACGGTCCATTTCCTTGAGATAAAAAGGCGACTTTAATCCATAAATAAGTTTGCAAATAGTCACTCAAAATACAGGAATAATAGTATAATCAATACTAACGTCAATATCTTTAATGATTATAAAACTATATGGTAAGAATTAAAAAAGGAAGATTACATACATTCACACACACATACATACACACACACACACATACACACACACACACACACACACACACACATACACACACACACACACACACACACACACACACACACACACACACACACACACACACACACACACACACGCATATATATATATATATATATATATATATATATATATATATATATATTTATTTATTTATTTATTTATTTATTTATTTATTTATTTATTTATACACACGCACACACACACACACACACACACACACACACACACACACACACACACACACACACACATACACACACACACACACACACACACATAT
>NC_091576.1:12454133-12459133 GCF_042767895.1 Penaeus vannamei
TCAATTATTATCATCATTATCAGACCTATCTGTCTGTCTACGTCATTTTACTCAGACGAGCACTTTTAGAGATACATTTTGAATTCTACTCGAGTTTTTGGACTATCCAGAGATGGATATGTTTTCCTCCTTGCTGTTCCCCCTATTCTTCAAATCCCTTTGGCCAAAAACACACATTCTGCCACGATCCCCAAGCCATTCCAACGTGCAGTAGATAAAGTGTTGTTCCGTAATTCGTGACCTGAATGGCTCGTGAAAGAAACGGGCGAGTTTGATAAACCTCGGTCGTTAGTGAGACTCTCAAAATTTTTATGAGTTCGTCCTTAATAGAGTCATTGGGCGGCGTCCAGCATCATATATCTTCGTGTGGGATTCAGTCACTCATAAAAAGGCAGCCGAGATATGTTCACAAACCCGCCATCGATCCACTCTTGGGAATGAAGCGAATCGTGGACAAAGTTGACGGAGCTCGTTCCATATATTTCTCTTTGAGGAAGTGATGTCTTGTTTCCCTACACTGAAACTATACTTAAATCACTACGAAATCCATTTCCGAGTGTTAGCAAAAAAAAAAAAAAAAGACATCAGATAAACAAGGAAACAGTTCAAGAACTTTAGAAAGGATCATTTAAGAGACAGAATGGGAGAGACGAGAAGGAAGGAGAGAGACAGAGACAGAGACAGACAGAGAGAGAGAGATAAAAAGGGAGGGAGGGAGGGAGGGAGGCAGACAGATAGACAGAGATACTGATAGACAAGCAGTCTGACAGACAGATAAACTGACTGACAGAGACAAAGATACAGAGAGAAAGAGAGGGAGACAGAGACAGGGTGGGGGAAGGAGACAGAAAGACTGCCTCACACACACACACAGAAAGAGAGTCTAAGCACACAAATAAAAAGATATACAAATGGCTCATCTACAGAATCCCTTCCGCAAAGGTGTTCCAGACCACCTTGAGATCACATTGAAAGGGTCAAGTCCTTTATCCGCTGCGTGGAGATGAAATTTAAATACAGATTACATGATAACATAATGTGGACAAAACATGACTCTACAATCTGAGACAACCAGGGATTTCCCATCTAGGTATATTCTGTGTGAAGAACTCCAATCACTGTTTAAGGACTACATAAAGATTCTTGTAGTGCTACCCTTATCATCGCCGTGAAATAGATTGACACATATGTTTACACGTCTGTGAGCTATGGAATGCGAACTAAGCCATTGCAAGAATTATATGTACGTATTTGTGTTGTGTCTCTAAATATACAGGTAAATTAGTTAATTTATATATAGACACATAAATAGATGTATTCAGATGTGCACAGACACATATATGTGTGTTTATGCATCCATGTGTTTTTGTATCAAACTTATTGAAGTGCATCAAACAGATAGTGAAATGAAGGTGGCAAAAGCCGTAGAATTGCCAAAAGCAATATATTGAAATTTCATTGACGCTTATGTTCGCATATAAGAGCGAATTATGAGTAACAAAATGACACACACACACACACACACACACACACACACACACACACACACACACACACACACACACACACACACACACACACACACACACACACACAATCCACTGACCTTGACAAGTGTTGGGGCGACGCTGGAGCATGGAGATACCACAGTTTTGATGCACTTGTCATGAACCACGAAGTTGCACACTGTTGAAAAGAAAGTCACGTTAGTCACTATCAGTAAACAAAAGTACAATTGCAGTTCTCAGAGACAAAGGTCACTCTTATTAGGTCGTAGTACAAAAATAGGGTACACATAGCATTACTGCGATTATCATTTATTATCACTAGAATATTTGAATTGAAATGATGCTTAAAATCGGTACAAGTTGGCTTAAAAGGAGTATATGTGACAGCTGGTCTGATACGGGTTGACTAATTTCACTTTTTCTTTGTGTTATGTTTCTTGTTTCTGTTCATTTCAATCAATTCTTCCTTCCCCTTCTTCGATTCTCGGTCTTTGTTTCATTATACTCTTTACTGTGAATCTTTCTTACCGTTTCCTTCCTATTTCTTTCTATTTCATATTTTTCTAGTTTCATTTTCATCATCTCGCTCCTTTCTTCTAACATTCAAATGTATGTCCGCTCTTTTAAAATAGCACAATATTCGACGCACACACATACAAGCAGTCATATCAGCCAGTTTGTACACACATAACTAACACATCACAAGAAACGCAATATACAGAACAAACAGACACACATCAGACTTAGTGTACATGCAAAAATTCATGGATACACTAATACATACGCCCTCACACACATGTGTATGCGCATCTGCACTCGTACAGATGAAAAGGAACAAATCGAGCGCTTTTACACATATATACACACAAAAAGCAAATGCAAAAAATAAAATCACACGGACATTTACAAAGCATACACACACAATATACATACACCCACAGCACACACACACATACACACACACACACAATGCAGACAACTCACGAACACACACACACCCACACACACACGTACAAATCAAAACAAGAGCACACACATACATACGCACACACAAACCATTCAAAACAAGAGCACACACACACACATACACACACACACAAACCATTCAAAACAAGAGCACACACACACACACACACATACACACACAAACCATTCAAAACAAGAGCACACACACGCGCGCGCACAAACAAACAAACAAACTAAACACACGCAAATTCTGCCCCCCCCCCACCTCTCCTATCCTAACCCCGCCTCATTATCTCCTCGATTCATCCCCTCGCCCTTCGCCTGCTTTCCCTGCTGAAGGAGGGGAGGTCGCGGGGCGTTGAGGCGGCACGAAAGGGGAAAGGAGTCGGCGATGGACCTCCTGCAGAAGGATTCTTCGGGAAGGTTTAACTTGGAAGATTTCTTGGAAGGTTTTAGGAATAAGAGATAGGTGAGAGTGGGAGGCCTTAGGAGGAGGAAACGAAAGAGGCAGTGGGGAAAAAGGAATGAGAGGTGGATAGATAAGCAGACAGAGAAAAGGAGGGGGGAGGGGGAGGAAGAAAATGAGACAGATGGGAATGACAGGGAGAGAGAGAGAGAAGGGGAGGGAGGGAGGGAGGGAAGAAGGAAGGGAGGGAGGAAGAGAGGGAGACAGAGAAGGCAATGGAGTGAGTGTGGAGGAAGGAAGGAGGAAGTGATGAAGAGGGAAAGATGGTTGTAGATAAATGGATAGAGAGAGAGGGTGATAGACAGAGAAAAGGAAGAAGGCAAAGTAGGAGAGAAAGGAAAAGGGAGAGAGGAAGGGATGGAGCTACTGGTGTATAGATAGATAAATAGAGAGTGGGAGACAGGAAGAAGGGGCAGAGAGGAAAAGAGAGAGAGAGAGAGATGAACCAGAATGCGACTTGGGCATCTCGGAAGAAATGTAGTCTACAGCTTTAGGATGGATTATGGCCGAGTGGACAGAGCCAAGAGGAAGTAAGTATTCAAGAGAGATAGATTTGACAGAGACCGCCACCCGCCCTTCTGCTGCAGCCCTCCTTGTCTCGCCCTCTCCCCCCGCTTCCGGCCCTCTTTCTCGCGCCCTGAGATCCCCAGGTCATTTCGGGCTTCCTACATCACTCTCGCAGGTCACGGAGCCCCCGCCCCCCGCCGTGTCACTCGCCCCCCCCCCCCCCCCCCCGCCCTTTCCCCGTGATGGCGAGTCATTTCTGATTACTGACCATCTCCGGGTGACAAGTAGTCCCCGTCCCTCGGGGCTACTAATCCTCTCAGGGGAAAAGTTCCCTGCGGATTACAGGAGCCAGAACTTGCTCCCCCAGCCCCCTCGCCCCCGGTTCTGGGGCTTTCCAAGGGGAGTTTTGGCCTCTCTTCCTCCCCGTGAGGCAGACGATAGGCCTATAAGACAGCGCGGGCTCACCACCTTCCAGAAGCCCCCTCACACTCCAGTCGTGAGGCATGTGCGGAAAAGTCCTACATGGACGGCCGTGGGCTACGAGCGTCCTCGGTTATGAGGCAAAAGTGGCGTGCCTACATGAGTGACTCCCTCACCGAATCCCAGAATCGCCGCAAATGTCACAGGCGCACGCAGGCCATGACAAGACGAACAGCTCTGCGAGGCATCACCAGACGCTGCCACTGATGAGGCTCTGTTACACCTCATAAACATGACAGGTTGAAGGCCCGAACACACGATGCTTCCCAAGAATACAGGGACCACTGTGCCATTGATAAGTACACATTGAACAACGAAATCTAGGCCACTGAGGTCGGCTGAGAAAACGAACAGGAAGCTGTGTTGGACTCGGGCGATGAAGCGGTGCTCCTGAGCAACTCATTTTTCTAATTTCCTTCTCGTATTTAAAAAAATGGAGAAATATGTATCTAAGTCACATATCGAGAGCTCTTCCTCCTCTCCCTTTTTTCGCGTCGTGTGGCCACTCCATTGACTCCCTCTTCCTGGCCTTAAATCATACTTTCGTCTTTAACAGATGTGCAGATGTATTAGAATTAAAGGAACGTTCGCCAACTACCTGTAGTCCAAAAGATGTTCCAATCATAACCGTCTTTCCGAGAACAGCCGATGCGGCCTCCCCCGCGCGCGCTGGAATGGACTCGCCTGGCCAAAGTGTGCGATCGATGTATGAAACAAACATAGGCTGGAACCTTCACAAGTCTTTCTTCTCTCTCTCTCGCTATATTCGTAATAACAGTGCTTATGTTGCATCTGTCACATCTTGGCTTTGCGGATAATTTTGTAATAGCACAAGATATAATGACAGGAGGATTATCTTTTGACTGAGAGAGAGAGAGAGAGAGAGAGAGAGAGAGAGAGAGAGAGAGAGAGAGAGAGAGAGAGAGAGAGAGAGAGAGAGAGAGAGAGAGAGAAAGGATGGATGGAGGGAGAGAGAAGGTATGAGAGGGAGAGGAGAAGAAGAGAGTAAGCGGGAGAGAAAAGGGATGAGGAGGAGAGGAGAGAGAGGAGGGGGAGGATGATGTGACAAACCG
>NC_091576.1:12481633-12489133 GCF_042767895.1 Penaeus vannamei
TCTGTGGTTCATTTGGCATTCCTCCTAGGCTGTTCCATCAATTCCCAATAGATTTAGATACGCATCCTTTCCAAAAAAGGAAGAAAAGAAGACGGCAAATATCCCGCTCGTCGCCATGGCAACCCAGCGCATCCCGGGGGCCCGTGGGAGTAACCCGGGGCGTGTGGGCTCGCCCCCGGCCCTCGGAGGAATCATCGGGGTTCGGGGGAATCGCTAAGATTTTTAAGTAATCATCCGAATCCATCCTATCCCTGGGGTCAGCATAATCCCGGTCCTCCAAGTGACCCCAAACCCAAAAGAAACTTGAGTAATTGCCTTCAGTCATCAGAATATTCCTCGAAATGTCCCCCAAAACCAAAGAATTATGCCTTAATAGATTCGTCCCCAATGAATTCCTTCCCGAGCAAAAGGCCTCAGAGCACGGGGTTAATCTCAAAAGTAATTGTACAAAGTAGCCAAAGTAACCCCAAAGTAGTCTTTACTTTAATGTCAAAACAACAATATCCCAGAAAGTATTAATCAATTAACCCAAATGATTTTCACGTAGCCTCCAAATTGTCAGGGCAGTTCTCTAAAGGACCTGAAAAGACAGCCAAACACGTTCTGAAAGAAATCCCCGATTAAAGTTGAAATAAACACCAAGTAATCCATTAGAATAACGAACACGATTAGCAAAAGTCTTGTTCCTTAGTTCTTCATCATAACCTCATCGTGGATAATGAGATGCCGCTATGACCGTCCTTTTGATTCCCCCTTTCCATGTGCACAGACACACGCGGCTCCACTCAGACACACACTCGGCCCTCCACCGTCCACGAGTCACCCCCTCACTGCCCTCCTCCTCCATATCACTGCTCCCTTCCCCTCTCTTCCCTCCTCTTCCCTCCTCGTCCTTCCTCCATCTCGCCTCCTTCCATTGCCCGTCTCTATTCTCCTCTCCCTTTTTCGCTCTCCTTTCGATCCATCGCCATCTCCTTTCCTTTCTTCACCCGTCCCATGTCTCTTCTTCCTCACTAGCCCCTCCCACCTCCCCCTTTCATCTCTCCCCTACCCCCCCCCCCTCTCACCTTCCTTTCTAGCCCCTCCTTCTTTTCCCTGTCCTCTCCTCTTCTTCTCCCCCGCCCCTCTCCTTCCCCTTCATTTTCCCTCCTCCCCCTCCTCTCCCCTCCTTTCCCTCTTTCCCTCCTCCCCCTCCTCTCCCCTCCTTTCCCTCCTCACTTTCCTCTCCCATCCTTCCTTCCCTCTCCCCCTCTCCTCTCCCTTCCTTCCTCCCTTCCCCCTCCCCTCCCCTCCCCCGCCCTCCTCTCTCCCTCGCCCTCTCCCCATCGAGGCTCGGCTGCAGCACCCAGCGGCGGGCGAGAAGAGCGAGAGTGTGAACTGGAGGAACAAGCCAGTAATTCGGTCCAGCCGCGTCTTCCTCTCGTGCTAATGGGGGCTGGCGAGGGTCCAGCCCCTTTCCACCCGATGGGGACCGCGACTTTTATTTCCTTGTCTCTTCTTCTCTCTTATTTATCCTTTCCCCCACCTCACTTTTTCTGTTTTCCTCGTTGTCTTTTTTCTTTTTCGTATTTGCGTCTCTTATGCTTCTTATCCTTCTTCCGTTCTACTTTCTTTTTTGGTTCTTGTTCGTCTCTTGATTCTAAATTTTCTTTCATTTATATTCCAACTTCTCTGTTTGTCTTGTTTTCCTTTTCTTTTTATGTGTGGTTTCCTTATATACCCTTCTTCCTTCATTTTTATCGTTTCATTTCCATTCGAGTTTGACCGCAAGATATGGAGAGCGAAAGGGTTACAGGGAGGGAACGGTGAGGGAGGCAGGGTGAGAAAGGCAAGGGTGACAGGGAGGAGGCAAGGGTGGCAGGGAGGAGGCAAGGGTGACAGGTAGGAGGCAAGGGTGACAGGGAGGAGGCAAGGGTGGCAGGGTGAGAAAGGTAAGGGTGACAGGGAGGAGGCAAGGGTGACAGGGAGGAGGCAAGGGTGGCAGGGTGAGAAAGGCAAGGGTGACAGGGAGGAGGCAAGGGTGGCAGGGAGGAGGCAAGGGTGACAGGAAGGAGGCAAGGGTGACAGGGAGGAGGCAAGGGTGGCAGGGTGAGAAAGGCAAGGGTGACAGGGAGGAGGCAAGGGTGACAGGGAGGAGGCAAGGGTGGCAGGGAGGAGGCAAGGGTGGCAGGGAGGAGGCAAGAGTGACAGGGAGGAGGCAAGGGTGACAGGGAGGAGTCAAGGGTGACAGGGAGGAGGCAAGGGTGACAGGGAGGAGGCAAGGGAGACAGGGAGGAGGCAAGGGTGGCAGGGAGGAGGCAAGGGTGGCAGGGAGGAGGCAAGGGTGACAGGGAGGAGGCAAGGGTGGCAGGGAGGAGGCAAGGGAGGCAAGGGTGGCAGGGAGGAGGCAAGGGTGGCAGGATGAGAAAGGCAAGGGTGACAGGGAGGAGGCAAGGGTGGCTGGGAGGAGGCAAGGGTGGCTGGGAGGAGGCAAGGGTGGCAGGGTGAGAAAGGCAAGGGTGACAGGGAGGAGGCAAGGGTGGCAGGGTGAGAAAGGCAAGGGTGACAGGGAGGAGGCAAGGGTGGCAGGGAGGAGGCAAGGGTGGCAGGGAGGAGGCAAGGATGACAGGGAGGAGGCAAGGGTGACAGGGAGGAGGCAAGGGTGACAGGGAGGAGGCAAGGTTGGCAGGGAGGAGGCAAGGGAGACAGGGAGGAGCCAAGGGTGACAGGGAGGAGGCAAGGGTGGCAGGGAGGAGGCAAGGGTGGCAGGGAGGAGGCAAGGGTGACAGGGAGGAGGCAAGGGTGGCAGGGAGGAGGCAAGGGGGACAGGGAGGAGGCAAGGGTGACAGGCAGGAGGCAAGGTTGGCAGGGAGGAGGCAAGGGAGACAGGGAGGAGGCAAGGGTGGCAGAGAGGAGGCAAGGGTGACAGGGAGGAGGCAAGGGTGACAGGGAGGAGGCAAGGTTGACAGGGAGGAGGCAAGGGAGACAGGGAGGAGGCAAGGGTGGCAGGGTGAGAAAGGCTAGGGTGACAGGGAGGATGCAAGGGTGGCAGGGTGAGAAAGGCAAGGGTGACAGGGAGAAGGCAAAGGTGATAGGGAGGAGGCAAGGGTGGCAGGGAGGAGGCAAGGGTGACAGGGAGGAGGCAAGGGTGACAGGGAGAAGGCAAGGGTGACAGGGAGGAGGCAAGGGTGACAGGGAGGAGGCAAGGGTGACAGGGAGGAGGCAAGGGTGGCAGGGAGGAGGCAAGGGAGGCAGGGAGGAGGCAAGGGTGGCTGGGAGGAGGCGAGGGTGGCAAGGTGAGAAAGGCAAGGGTGACAGGGAGGAGGCAAGGGTGGCAGGGAGGAAGCAAGGGGGACAGGGAGGAGGCAAGGGTGGCAGGGTGAGAAAGGCAAGGGTGACAGGGAGGAGGCAAGGGTGGCAGGGTGAGAAAGGGAAGGGTGACAGGGAGGAGGCAAGGGTGGCAGGGAGGAGGCAAGGGTGGCAGGGAGGAGGCAAGTGTGACAGGGAGGAGGCAAGGGTGGCAGGGAGGAGGCAAGGGAGGCAAGGGTGGCAGGGAGGAGGCAAGGGTGGCAGGATGAGAAAGGCAAGGGTGACAGGGAGGAGGCAAGGGTGGCTGGGAGGAGGCAAGGGTGGCTGGGAGGAGGCAAGGGTGGCAGGGTGAGAAAGGCAAGGGTGACAGGGAGGAGGCAAGGGTGGCAGGGAGGAGGCAAGGGTGACAGGGAGAAGGCAAGGGTGGCAGGGAGGAGGCAAGGGTGACAGGGAGAAGGCAAGGGTGGCAGGGAGGAAGCAAGGGTGGCAGGGAGGAGGCAAGGGTGGCAGGGAGGAGGCAAGGGAGACAGGGAGGAGGCAAGGGTGGCAGGGAGGAGGCAAGGGAGACAGGGAGGAGGCAAGGGTGGCAGGGAGGAGGCAAGGGTGGCAGGGAGGAGGCAAGGGTGACAGGGAGGAGGCAAGGGTGGCAGGGAGGAGGCAAGGGTGGCAGGGAGGAGGCAAGTGTGATAGGGAGGAGGCAAGGGAGGCAAGGGTGGCAGGGAGGAGGCAAGGGTGGCAGGGAGGAGGCATGGGTGGCAGGGAGGAGGCAAGCGTGACAGGGAGGAGGCAAGGGTGGCAGGGAGGAGGCAAGGGTGACAGGGAGGAGGCAAGGGTGGCAGGGAGGAGGCAAGGGTGACAGGGAGAAGGCAAGGGTGGCAGGGAGGAAGCAAGGGTGGCAGGGAGGAGGCAAGGGTGGCAGGGAGGAGGCAAGGGAGACAGGGAGGAGGCAAGGGTGGCAGGGAGGAGGCAAGGGAGACAGGGGGGAGGCAAGGGTGGCAGGGAGGAGGCAAGGGTGGCAGGGAGGAGGCAAGGGTGGCAGGGAGGAGGGAAGGGTGGCAGGGAGGAGGCAAGGGTGGCAGGGAGGAGGCAAGTGTGACAGGGAGGAGGCAAGGGAGGCAAGGGTGGCAGGGAGGAGGCAAGGGAGGCAAGGGTGGCAGGGAGGAGGCAAGGGTGGCAGGATGAGAAAGGCAAGGGTGACAGGGAGGAGGCAAGGGTGGCTGGGAGGAGGCAAGGGAGGCAAGGGTGGTAGGGTGAGAAAGGCAAGGGTGACAAGGAGGAGGCAAGGGTGGCAGGGAGGAAGCAAGGGTGGCAGGGAGGAGGCAAGGGTGGCAGGGTGAGAAAGGCAAGGGTGACAGGAAGGAGGCAAGGGTGGCAGGGAGGAGGCAAGGGTGACAGGGAGGAGGCAAGGGTGGCAGGGAGGAGGCAAGGGTGGCAGGGTGAGAAAGGTAAGGGTGACAGGTAGGAGGCAAGGGTGGCAGGGTGAGAAAGGCAAGGGTGACAGGGAGGAGGCAAGGGTGGCAGGGTGAGAAAGGCAAGGGTGACAGGGAGGAGGCAAGGGTGACAGGGAGGAGGCAAGGGTGGCAGGGAGGAGGCAAGGGTGACAGGGAGGAGGCAAGGGTGGCAGGGAGGAGGGAAGGGTGACAGGGAGAAGGCAAGGGTGGCAGGGAGCAAGCAAGGGTGGCAGGGAGGAGGCGAGGGCGGCAGGGAGGAGGCAAGGGAGAGAGGGGGGAGGCAAGGGTGACAGGGAGGAGGCAAGGGAGACAGGGAGGAGGCAAGGGTGGCAGGGAGGAGGCAAGGGTGGCAGGGAGGAGGCAAGGGTGGCAGGGAGGAAGCAAGGGTGACAGGGAGGAGGCAAGGGTGGCAGGGAGGAGGCAAGGGAGACAGGGAGGAGGCAAGGGTGGCAGGGAGGAGGCAAGGGAGACAGGGAGGAGGCAAGGGTGGCAGGGAGGAGGCAAGGGTGACAGGGAGAAGGCAAGGGTGACAGGGAGGAGGCAAGTGTGACAGGGAGGAGGCAAGGGTGGCAGGGAGGAGACAAGGGAGACAGGGAGGAGGCAAGGGTGGCAGGGAGGAGGCAAGGGTGGCAGGGAGGAGGCAAGGGAGACAGGGAGGAGCCAAGGGTGGCAGGGAGGAGGCAAGGGAGACAGGGAGGAGGCAAGGGAGACAGGGAGGAGGCAAGGGTGGCAGGGAGGAGGCAAGGGTGGCAGGGAGGAGGCAAGGGAGACAGGGAGGAGGCAAGGGTGACAGGGAGGAGGCAAGGGTGGCAGGGAGAAGGCAAGGGTGACAGGGAGGAGGCAAGGGTGACAGGGAGGAGGCAAGGGTGGCAGGGAGGAGACAAGGGAGACAGGGAGGAGCCAACGGTGGCAGGGAGGAGGCAAGGGTGGCAGGGAGGAGGCAAGGGAGACAGGGAGGAGGCAAGGGTGGCAGGGTGCGAAAGTTCAGAAATGTTTTGAGTCTGCTTCCCCCGACGGCGACTTCAGCGAGGAGAGGAAGGAAGTCGGGAGAGAAAGTGAAGGATGAGAGGCATGGGAGAGAAAGAGAAAGCAGATAACAAGAGAAAAATATACCATGAAAAAACTGAAGTACGAGAGAAAACATGTAAGAGTTGGAAGGAGAGAAGTGACGAGAAGGAACAGGCAAGAGCGGAGGAGAGGGAACAGGGAAGACACAAGGGAAGTGATGAGAGGCAAAGACAAGGAAGAGAATTGGGAAAGCGAAGATAGGGGAGAAGAGGAATCGCTAATAAAGAATGGAAATGTGACAAATCGCCAAAGTACTTAAAAGGGAGAAAGGTAGTTGGAGAGGGCCATTTCCCTTTTTCTTGTTTTCTGCTATCTTCGGTCTCCTTATCTCATTCTCCTTCCCCTTTATTCTCTGTGTTATTATCATTTCATTTATTTTTTTATTCGCCCGCAGTCTCCTTTTGTTCCTTCCTCGTGCTTCCTCATCAGCTCCTCCACGCCCTTCGAATACTGACATTATTATCCCTCTCACCCCTTCCTCCTCCTCCTCCTCCTCCTCCTCCCTCATCCTCTGCCACTCCTCCTCCTCCTGCCACGCACATCAGGCACATACCAGGGAGATAGGGGGAGGGCCGGGGGGGGAAGAACCCACGGGGGAAGAGCCCATACGAGGGCCAACGGGGGGAGGGGGGCAGAGGCGGGAGGGGGAGGGGATCGAAGGTAGGGAGGGGAGGGCAGGGGAGGGCTAGCGAGGGAGAAGGTCAAACTCGAGGTCGGTGAAAAGGCCAGAGAATCGTCGGGGGGGGGGGGGCGATGACCAGCGGAGGGAAGCCTCGGTGCCATGTTGCGAAGGGAAATCGTAAATGGCAGAGACTGAGGGAATCTCCGCCTCCTGCCGAAAGGGTTGGGGCTTGGATCCTCGGGCGGGGGGGGGGGCATCGAGGGGGTGCCAGACGGAAGGACTGGAGGAGATAGAGCGGGGGGGGGGGGGTGCGTCCGAAACGCCCTCGCAGTGATCGCCTCCTCGCCGATGTCCCTGGTTATAGTGCCGTTATTTCCGGGGCAGTATTGACCAACAACCTCATGTCACCTTGGTGGGACCACTAACTAAGCGCCATCTTAATGACGTCACTGGCAATGGTGCATGACGGACCATGTGGATCAGTGACCACTCACCCTCATGATGTCACTTGGCCGGAATGATTGACTTGTCGCCTTCTTAATGACGTCACCGATAATGGAGATGTCGCTTTGGCGGAAGAAAGCCCTGGTGATGTCAGTCAGCCCACGGAGCTGATCTGACGCCCAGAAGCAGCGAGGTTGGTGGGCGAAAATGCGCCGAGATACTTGAGCGACATGTGGACAGAAGATCCATTTTTGTCTCCCTTTTGAGAGGGAGAGGAGGCGCGCATTTTCAAAGCCGTCGAGGACTCTCCGGCGCAGTTCCAGCCCGGCCAAGATAGGCGGCGAACACTCCAAAGAAAGCCGGGAATCACAAAACATCGATCGGATCTTCGAGATATGGATTTTATTAGCAGAAAAAATAAATGATAACAAAATGGTAAATAGATACTAAATGTTCTTCCAGCCTGCGTTTTGCTTCATCGTTATCTTCCCTTTTCCCTTTTTTACCATTTCCTTCATTATTGCAAGTTGTACTGATCACTTCTAGTTGTATTTCGTCCATCCGCGAGTTCCTTCTCCGCCGGAATCCACGCGCCAAACCGCCCTTTCCCTTCCGAATATTAAAGTA
>NC_091576.1:12528455-12545992 GCF_042767895.1 Penaeus vannamei
CACGACACTCCTTCACGGGCCCATCCTCCCTTATCCCGGCCGCATCACCTCAAGCGAGCCTCTCTTGCCGTCTCCACAACTGACTGCCTCCAGTCTAGCGCCTTCAGTCTCTCCATTCCCGTAGTAACACACCCATCAGCTACTGTGGCATTCTCATCTCTGTCCATGCTCTCTTCCTTCTTTCTTAGTGCTCAGACTTCTCTCACATGCCGCAGCACTGGCCAAACAACTGTTATGCAAATTCTACATTCTTCTTTTCTTTTTCTTTTTTTGTCTGACTTAACACCGCCGACTTGTCTCCATTTTGCCCACGCTGCTCCAATCCGGCTTCTCACATGCAGTTCCATCCCTGTCCTCCGATCCACCACCGTTCAAAGATATCTGAAGTTATTCAATTGGTTCGGTTGTCTTTCAAGTCCAACTATTATTGCAATTTGCTCGCCTCCTCTCCTACTAAGAACCATCGTCCGTCTTTCAAGATTTTTTTCCAAGCGAAGTGCTTAGAGAAAATGCGAAGAAATCTTTGCTGTAGTTCTCTGAGTGTGCTATCAACACCGAATCGTCTGCATACGGGAGCTCTCACAGATCTTCTCTTGCAGGCTCTCCGCAAACAGGAGAGGACTGCATTTGTGTGTGTGTGTGTGTGTGTGTGTGTGTGTGTGTGTGTGTGTGTGTGTGTGTGTGTGTGTGTGTGTGTGTGTGTGTGCGTGCGTGTGTGTGCGTGCGTGTGTGTGTGTGCGTGTGTGTGTGTGTGTGTGTGTGTGTGTGTGTGTGTGTGTGTGTGTGTGTGTGTGTGTGTGTGTGTGTGTGTGTGCGTGCGTGCGTGCATGCGTGCGTGCGTGCGTGCGTGCGTGCGTGCGCGTGTGTGTGTGTGTGTGTGTGTGTGTGTGTTTGAGTGTGCGTGAGAGAGAGGCATATCTTTCCTCCCTCAAATACGCCCTCTCTTTTTTCTTCCCCTCTCTCCCCCTCCTTCCATATTCTCTTTTCCCCCTTACCCTCTCTCTCAATCGCTCCCACCCTCTTCCTGTTTTCCCCTGTTTCCCTCTCTCTCTCCCCACCTCCCCTGCATGACTAAAAGGATATAATGATGATCCGTTTAAACTACATTAAGATATGATTAATATCAAGATTAATGAAAGGATGTGTTGCAAATGTCGTTCTTAAATTAATTTAGATTTAAAATTGTTATATTCGATATAATATAACATTTTCTGTGTACCTGTGTTACAGAAAACGTTAAAGGCACATACACTAGTCTATTTGCAGATTTCATTTTACTATTTTGAGTTTCCGTTAACTTAACATTTTAGAATTATAACTTTTACCTGGACTTTTTAGATACAAGTACAAATTCACTTACCAAATAGCAACCCCAGTTTCAAAACCTATCAGCCCTGATGCCCATATCTGGTGGTGGATGTGGATTATTTTCAAAATCCTATTTTAAAGGAGCTACGCAGGTTACCTACAAGACACGGAAATACTTAAGCTATGTATCCTGATTAATCAAGCATTGAGCATAAACTCCACCATATTTGAAAGGTTATTGCCAGTGAGGCAACAACTGGGATGATCTAAGTCACGAAGAGCCACAGATGGAGTTACGGTCTTTGAGCCGAGATCTTGCTGCATATTTCAAGTTTGCTACCCCGCGGAATCAGAAGTGCCGCACACCTTAAGATTTTCAAGACTAACGAAGATTTTTTATTCACCGAGTGCTACGACCTGGAGAAAGCACAAACAGTATAATAGGAAAAGGATTTGGAGCATCAATTACTGAGGTCCAACAGAGCGCTCATAAACACGTCAAAAGTAGTTCAGGATAGTATGACATTGTTAGGGGCAAACAGGGGTGAGTAAATGGGTTAAGGTATGGGTTAACAAGTGATTAGATCAAAGTCATAAGAGGAAAAATGTGGAATTCTGCAAGGTTGTTTACAGAATGAGGTAGAGATTAGCAAACGGATAAAGGGTGGGGGAGTTAGATATGGTCGGCCGATATAAACATCAAGAGGTTGGTCATGTCTACGGAAAGTAATCATGGCAATATCAGCGGAGGACTTACGGCGGCCCTTAGGCGGAATGATGTAGCGATGCATCATAGCCCATGAGGCAGGCGAATAAGTCTTCTTCGCAGTCTGACTAATCCTTGTTGTAGACAGGGGAGTCTACTGGGGAGACGAAGACAGTTCCGGTACAAGGGAGGGATGAGGCATGAATTGGTATGTCAGTGAAGGCAGTCAGAGTAGACATTGCTTTAGCGTGTTTCGGATGTAACTGGACCAGGCGGAGCGATAGGGCTGCGCAAGGAAACTTTACCTACTTGTTTTTGGAGGCATTGTTGGAAGAGGAAGAATGTTTTGAAATTTAAGGGCTGTAGAGGGGATCACAAAATAAATCGATCCCATTTGGCTGAAATGAACAGATTCCTCAAGAGTTGTAGAGGTGGGGGTAATAAAGGGACGAGGCCTTGTGGAATAGGGAGTATTGTGTGAAGGAGGCACTGAGGAGGTGGTAGTAGTGTTCAGAACCCTGGTTAAAAGAGAGCCTGGATCAGAGATTTAAAATCAGTGGGGCTAGTTAATAAAGAGGCAAGCCTCATTGCCCCTAATAAAGGTATAAAATCTTCATTACTGACTATGGTAAGCCTGGAGTATATTCGGAGAGAAATATTCCTCCTCTCAGGGTCTCCTTGAAGGATAAGGGCAAGATAACTGAAAAGAGGAATACCGTGCCCATGGCTCCCCTAGGCCGTTCATGACTGGCACAGCTTGTGTCTGCCTCCTAGGCCCCCACATTATCTACAGCAACAACTGGCATGGGATGGGGGGGGGGGGGGAGACTAGAACTGTAATACAATTATACAACACCCATCTGATAGACTTATGACTTATGTCTGTCTCTCTCTCCAGGAGCCTCATTTAAGCTTTGTCTTTAAGGGGCAAGTTTGGTGAGCGAATTGAACAGTTTCTGGGGGCACCGCGAGATAACGCCTCCCCCCCGCTAATTTTTGTTGGAAAAATTATCTGTATTTATTTACTTAATATTTTCTGCCACGTCAACATTTAAAATCATTAGCAGCGTATTTAAAATAGAGCCGTAGGGTGAGGCTTACGAGTCAAGCCCCCAGTAAATGTTTTAATGTTTGAAACATAAATATATGTGATAGACATCAAAGGTCATATTGAACTATGGTATAACATTGTGTCGGGATGGGTAAAGAGGAATTAAATATTAGGAAAAAATAGGTTAGATGTCAAAGATTACAGAGCGTTATAGGATAGTATGGTAGTGAAAAGGGAAAAGAGGGGGGTAAGTGAACTAGAGCAGAAATTAGTAGAAAGGGGAGGACCAAGGGAGTAGGACAATTGAATGAATTATAGTGTATCTGTCACTGGGGAAGGTAGAGGGACAATGATCAAGGAAAACAGAGATAGCTGTTGGAAAAGTAGAATCCAGGAGAGTTTTTAGATGTCAAAGATTATAGTGTGTCATAGGAAAGTATGGTTGCAAAAAGGGAAAAGAGGGAGGTAAATGAAGTAGAGCAAGGATTAGTAAAGTGGGAAACGTTAAGGGGGTAGAGCGATTGAGTGAATTGTATTGTATCTGTGACTGGGGAAGAAATAGGGACATTGTTCAAGGAAAACAGAGGTGGTTGTTGAAGTAGGAGAAGAATTCGGATGATAAATGTGGACTGGAGAAGGTTGTGACGTATCAGGAGGAATGTCGAGGGGAGGGGTCTGGAGAAGGACACTGCTGTGATAGAGGGGATTCGTGCGAGTATTCAAGTGGAAGCGGTAGAGAGGTATGTTGGGAGGGTGTAGGATGAAGGGGGAGGGGTGGAGAGCTTGAGGAGGAGGAAGATGGATATTTGCAAATACTTTAAATGTAGGAGTAGGAACAGATATTAGGGGTGGATGAGGGAGCGGTGTTCCCTTGGGTCATCTTTAGGAGGTTTTGGATGTCTTGAAAGGTTTCTGGAAGGGAGTTGGGTGAAGATTGAGAAGCAAAGGTTTAGGTTGCCTGGTGCGACAAATAAAGTGAGGATGAGGGGTAGGTATCGGGGAAGTAGCAGAGCTTGGAGTATATGGATTTAGACTGGAATACGAATTTGACTGGTGGATAGAGTGAGTAGACGTAGGATGGTTTAGTGTAAAGGGAATTGATACTGAGCGAGATGCAGAAACATCTTGTGAAGATGGTGGGGGAGCAGATTTGATTTGTCTGCACTTGAGTACTTTTATTCCTATTTGTGTCAATTTATGTTTTATTTATGAATTAATGTTTAAGAACAGTTATTCACACAAATTCTGGCCATAAATATTGCAACACAGTCACAATCAAAATTCTTGTCAAACCTGTTTTGAACATCCACTTCATACCACACTTTTTATATAGGGCAAGAGATTTGAAGCTTCATTTCACATGATTTTTGTCTCACATTCTTGCCTTACACAATGTTCAATAATCTAATAAACTTTTTTCCCCTAAGGTCATCTAACAAAACATATAAATCTGTACGTTTATTCCACTTCATGGCAAATCTACGCCTTATAATATTCATCAATAACAAAACAATAAATTTCTTCATAAACAAAAAAACTGGAAAAATTAATGCTTTCCTTGCATGAAAAATAATACAAGTGCATCCAGCATTAAGACATGTGAATTATTATCTCTAATAAACATCAATTATCTTACATTCAATACAATTAACATTTCTTAGTTTCACAAAACTAATAGCTTACCAATCACATTCTTCAAAGAACTAGCATTAGTCACTTTTACATGCATTAACTACCATACATCAATCCTTTTTCAAGAATTATTAAAGAAACTGTCATTGTGTAAACAACCTGATCTTGTTCGCAAAACAAAATTTAGGCCTTAAAGTCCAACTGGAATGTGTCCTGACAATGCAGGTAATGGAATATTTCATGTTCTCTGGAATGATCTAGTTTCTTGAAACAGAAATGAATAATCTTGGAAATCACAAACAAATTAAAGATATAATGGATTTGTAAACCTGGCTGCAGTTTCAAAAATGGAATGTTTTGTTTCCTGTAGGAATGTTCCAATAAATTGATGACAATCGTTACCTTCTAAAAGCACCTTCACAGACTTGCCACTACCTTACACGAAGTGCTGACATAAATATAGACATTACCATGATATTTTTTTTGTCTTTTAACAATTTCATCAACTGGGAAGCATATATATGTCTGCTAGATGCAAATAACATAGTACAATCTGAGACAAAAAGTGTAATTTAAAGGCTAGATATCTCTTTGGCAGCCTTAACAACAGCAGAAGCAGAGATGCCAAACATTTCCAGGAGTTCGTCACACTTTCCAGATCGAGGAATACGTGGGACAGCAAGGTGTTTCATGATGATGTCACGCTCCATTGCAACAGCTGACAGGACTGCTTCTCCAATGCCACCTAAAGTATTAAAAGATTGGTTTTACTTACATACAACTCAGTGGGTGTGAGCATATATTACAGAAGTACAATCTAATTGTAATCCAAACTACTTACAATTGTAAGTATTCATGCAAACTTCATAATGACCAGAAAAAAAGGACTAATACAAATAGGGTTCAGCCCTGATAAAAAAATTATGCATATATGAATTCCAACACATTGGTGCCTGATATTATGGCAATAGAAAAAAATTTTATAAAGTAGAAAACCTCCCTACCTTCTGCATAATGGTCCTCCACGACGATGATACGGCCACCACACTCACGAGCATTTTTGATAATGCCATCCTTGTCAATGGGCTTAATGGTGAAGAGATCCATGACACGTAAATTGATTCCCTCAGAAGCCAGTTGATCAGCAGCAGTCATGGCTTCCCTCAAGGTGATGGCAGCACCAATCACCAGCACCTTGTCACTGCCTGACGACTTGATTACATTACCCTTGCCAATCTGACAGGAGTTGAAAAAAAAATTATTTGTCAAAAGTCCAATGGTTTGGCTGATAAAAACAAAAGCAAATTTGAGACTAAGTGTATAAAAGTCATTTCTTAAAATTCTTAATGCCTACTGAGTCTGCATTAAATCAAGCCAAGAGAAGTCTTGCATATCACTAACTTCAAACTGATGATCATTGTCATAGACAACAGCTGTTCCTGGGCGAGAAGTACGAATGAAGCAGAGACCAGGAGTGTTGGCAGCAAGCTCACAGGCACGCTCAGTAGACACAGCGTCCGAGGGGTAGAAGACAGTGGATGAGGGAATGCTGCGGAACATTGCCAAATCCTCCAGTGCCATCTGGCTTGGGCCATCTTCACCAATGCTGATGCCAGCATGAGATCCCACACAGTTGATGTTGGTCTGAAATACATCAAGATCATTTACATATAGAAAATTTAGAAAATTTATTTTTAAAAATAATAACTTTCCTTTACAGACATTCATCTCCCTATCCTAACATAAATCCATCTTTCAAATTAGTCTTGTACTGCAATCTCATCTAATCCAAACAACTGCACACTATAAACCAAGTAGTACCTGAGAAATAGCACCCATTCGCAACTGGTCAAATGCACGAGTGAAGAATGCAGCAAAGGTAGAGACAAAAGCAACAGTACGGTCTCGGCAAGCTGCTCCAATTCCAACTCCAACCAAATTCTGTTCAGCAATGAAGCACTCAATGTACCTAGAATTATAACAAAAAATAATCCCATTGAAGAAAAGTACTACATTCATTGACACTGATCATGTGATTTTTTTTTCCTAATAAAAAATAATCCTAGATTAGTACAATTTGAATTAAATTCAAAGCTTAAAATAAAAAATTCAAAACTTAAAAATCAATGATTTAATAGATAAATACATATTTTATATTTTGATTAAAATGTTACAATACACGGGTAAAAAATCATAATTACACATAACCTGCTAATACTTATACAAAAAATCATTGAAGCACAATGTATATATAATAAAAATGTAATGCTCTAGTACTGTTAAGCTAAAGAACACATGCTTCAATGAAATTGATATAGTTAAGTTCTAAAATCAAGTAAAGGGAAGAAAAGTTGATTACGTGTTTCATCCTTGTGTCCAGTCAAATAATGCGACTTCATATTCTTGACATTAAAGGGTACTTTGAAGATTCAACATGTACTGATCACACTGTTCAAAACTTAGATGATCAGTAATATCAAATACTGAATAATGTATTGCACAAAAATATCATTATATGCTTAATACAATATTCTATACATATTCTGATTTTTAACATTTCCATCAAAAGAAATGGAAAAAGTCTAAAAATCTTAATCTTAAAATCTGACTTCTTACCAGCCCAAAACAATCACATTTTTGTTCAAATAATTCACTACACAATGTTCAATATACCTGGCAGGATCTGTCTTCAACATGGCATTGGAGAAAGTTGAGTTCTTTGTGTCACCATCAAGCGCAATTACTCTTTGGTTGTTCTCAGCAAGCTTGGAGAGGGCAGTACCATATGCCTGTCTTGTGGCTACCTTGTCACCTGGAAAACAACCATTGCTATTTCAATGTATGGGGAAAAGCATCTTTACATTCAGCCTTTTATTTCTATCTACTATACAGCCTTTTTTTATCTGGTAACTCATTGAGGACACCTTCCTCATGCACTTGCTTACATGCTACATTTAAAAAAAGACAAGGAAACTTGATCTATAAAAAATATTTGAAGACATTTCTTAAAGTGCTGCAAATAAGCAAATGTTCCTGTCAACAGCATTGAATATCAATAAAATATTGGTTTTCAAAGCCTCCATCTAAGAGGAATTCTATTTAAGTTTTTTTTACCATTCCTCTTACTAATCTTGGTTTAACCATGTATCTTTTTTTATTAGTGACCATACAAAAATTTCTTCCTTTAACTCTTCTGATCCAGATGACATGCCCATCACATTATGAAAAAAATTGGCCTGAAGGATAGGTGACATGAACATGTCATGGGAAAATATGATTGTTGGCCAGGGTGATGCAAACTTGCTATTATGAGTATTTCAGCTGAAGGTTGGGGGGTGATGGAAAAGACTTACTACAATTGTACAAACCTCATTGGGCATTTAGGTAGGGGCTTTTGCATTATTTCTATTGATAAATGAGTGTGGAATGTAGTCTGTGAGCCATGACTCGAAGAGTACCAGCTCCAGGGGGGGTTCTATTTTCATGC
The DNA here is from genome assembly GCF_042767895.1 of Penaeus vannamei. Taxonomy (NCBI): domain Eukaryota; kingdom Metazoa; phylum Arthropoda; class Malacostraca; order Decapoda; family Penaeidae; genus Penaeus; species Penaeus vannamei. The sequence continues at coordinate 12,536,640 of NC_091576.1, forward strand.
TCAGGATCCTATTCCTGGCCACTGATTAGTACCACAGGTTGTATTACAGAAGAAAAAAATACAAATAACAAAATGTTACTTATTGTTGTTATTCTTGCACTGAGATATGGAATACTTAGTGAAATGATATGGAGTCTATGCAAGGAAACATTTATTACCATCTGGATAAATAAAATCAAATGACAAATATGGTGACTGGAAATGGCAAAAAATCTAAATATGCTTATGCAGAAAAAGAGAAAACATTGTAAAGGGGACTCTTGTACAAGCCACACACCTATAAAAGTGTCTGTTCAAGCAAGCCTAATGCCCTTATTTTGGGCCATGTAATGGCAGTGAAGTTCACCTTCCAATTCCCTAGTTATACACCTGGGACATACCTTTGTTGTACTTTGGAGGGCTGGCTAGTTTAATGTTGCTTATATCAACTTTAGGTGCGTCTTCGTGGAGTGGCTTCTGAGGTACAAGGTTGTTTGGTCCCGGATTTTTTATCTGACCTTCAATGGCAGAAATTACTTCCTCTGCTTTGGCCCCCAAGGGTTTGCCATGCCAGTTCTCTGCATCTTCAATGGCAGGGAAGCCTTTGCCTTTGTATGTCTTGGCAAGCAGGCATGTGGGCTTGCCCTTTGTCTGAGAAGCTTCATGGAATGCCTGAATATTTAAATTCATAAATTAGGTAACTAAATAATAACATCTACTCATAATAATCTAAGATGTGTTATTTTTTCACATTGGATTTAGGTCTGCACACTGCTGTCCTTGTTAATTACATTATTTGACACACTAATATTAAGAAATTATTAATGCATGTTTAAATTGTCTGAGACATCTACTAATTATACTTATACTGACATTTCACAAGTGGTTAGTTATGGATTTTTAAGAATAACAATTCTCTAAATTTATCATTTCATCATAAGAACACTCATAGTAGAAAAAGGAAACTTGCCTGTCTTTCTAACTATAAAATCATTATTACAACACATATCTTAAAGAACTGATGACAATAAAAACAACAATTCTATCAACATTAGAAAAAAATATATTTTTCCCAAGAGACTCAAGGAAAGCGGAGATCAGATGAGGACTTAGGGTATTTGTGGAGTATTTGTGGAGTATTTGTGGAGTATTTGTGGAGTATTTGTGGAGTATTTGTGGAGTATTTGTGGAGTATTTGTGGAGTATTTGTGGAGTATTTGTGGAGTATTTGTGGAGTATTTGTGGATCAGATGAGGACTTAGGGTATTTGTGGAGTAAATTGGAGTATTTGTGGAGCCATCTCTATGCAAACAAATTTCACAAAAGAAAAAGACTTGTGTGATTACCCAGCACCACTGGGTTTATAATCTACACTAATCAAACTAAGAACAATGATCATCCAGCACTGTATGCTATGTTTTAGCTGATATTTAATGAAATAATTATTCAATACCATATTACTAGACTCACTTATTATATTTGTTACTCATGATTTCCTATTACACCTATCCCATACATATCTTCCTGGAGCTAAATTATTCAAAGAGATATAAATCATCTTGGCAATTTCTTAATGTCTTAATGAAACTTTAGCTTCTGCTATGTCTTATCACTTTGCCACCAAATATAACTACTGAGTCGGGCTTACAATGCCATTAAAGGCCTTTTATTAACCTGGAATTACAACTGCTATCAACATATCCAAGATGAATATTACCTTGCAGATAGCTTCAATATCATGGCCATCTACAACCAAGGTATTCCAGCCAAAACCTTCGAGGCGAGAGCGGTAAGCATCCATGTCATGCTGGAAGGCAGTGGGCTCTGACTGACCAAGACGATTGATATCAAAAATGGCCACCAGATTGTCCAGCTTCTTGATTCCTGCAAAGCTCAAAGCCTCCCAGATGCTACCCTCAGCACTTTCACCATCACCAATGAGACAGTAGGTTCTGTGAAAGACATGTATTTAGCACATGGCAATACTAAAAAATTATAAAAAATGTTTCTACAACAAAACAAGCATTTCTTCATCTTTCAAAAATTAAGTAACTAATGAAAAATTACACTTCATTCCATTTCAGTTCCCCTTACCTGTAGGAGGCCTTGTCATAAAACTTGCCCACATAGGCCATGCCACAAGCTACAGAGAGACCCTGGCCCAGTGAGCCAGTGGCTACATCCACAAAGTTGAGGCGGGGGGTGGGATGGCCCTCAAGATCATTGTCAATCTTACGCAGGTTCATCAGCTCCTCAGTGGGGAACAGACCTGCCTCAGCCCATGCTAAGAGATACCAAAAAACAAAGAATTAGCCTTTAAGAAGGGACTTCAACCATATAAAAAGGCAAAACACAAGGCAAGACATGTAAAAAAAAAAAAAAAAAAAAATTATATATATATATATATATATATATATATATATATATATATATATATATTTATTATATATATATATATATATATATATATATATATATATATATATATATATATATATATTTATTATATATATATATATATATATATATATATATATATAAAGAGAGAGAGATGGATGCATTTCTTTTTTCTTTATTAGTCTAATAAGAAAAGGAAAAAAAAAAAATTACCAGCATAGAGGATGGGAGCTGCATGCCCCTTGGACAGAATGAACCTGTCTGAGCTGGCATCCTTGGGAGACGAGAGCTTGTAGCGCATTGTGTGGAAAAAGAGCACAGACATGATCTCTGCCATAGACGCACATGATGTTGGGTGCCTGAAAGTAAAGCAAACATGAAATTAAGGTAATTTACTTTGTTTGACCTGAAACAAACATGTACTCAGTAATGAGCAGCAGGCAAGTAACAAAGTAAAAAGGAGATAAGTGGTGTTGAATGTGACACAATGTTTAGTGTTTAGTGATTAATGAATACCAAGGCAGTAATCAAGTGATATATGATAAGAAATAAGTGGATGAGGAACAAGTTTAGCTGATAAAGAGTAGGACCTGATGTGTGAATCAGTGAGTCACAGCAAATGAGTGGTGAATCATGGACATGAATCATGGACAATGTAAAGTTAAATCATGTGGTGAATCATAGACATGAATCAAGGACAATGTGAAGTTAAATCATGTGGTGAATCATGGGCAATGTGAAGTTAAATTATGTGGTGAATCATGGGCAATGTGAAGTTAAATTATGTGGTGAATCATGGACAATGTGAAGTTAAATTATGTGGTGAATCATGGACAATGTGAAGTTAAATTATGTGGTGAATAGTGGACAATGTAAAGTTAAATCATGTGGTGAATCATGGACAATGCGAAGTTAAATCATGTGGTGAATCATGGACAATGTGAAGTTAAAAGTATGTGGTGAATCATGGACATGAATCATGGACAATGTAAAGTTATGTATGTGGTGAATCATGGACAGCATACACTGAGTATATCAATCAGTCACAATCAACACTGAGTAAATAAATCAGAATGAGTAAAGACTGGTGAATGTGAGTAACGGAGGGTGAGGAATGACAGGCTAATGATGAGTGGCAAGTAACCAATGACTGGTGATAAATACAAATAGAATATGTGGTAAGAATCAGTTAAATGACCAACATATATTGAAGGTGTATAATAACCGATAGTGCACAAAGATATAATATGTATTTGAAAATAAACTGATGGTAGGTAATTACTGATATTAAAAAAAAAGATAATGCCTTATTAATAATCTGAAAACTTAATTACTAAATCAATGAAGTATGATGTAATATCCCAGACCTAAAAACTACTTTCTGCATAAAAATGTAAAAAGTCACAATCATTCATCATAGTAATTACCATGTGCGCACATTACTTAATCTAAACCATTAACAAATGACAAAATAAATATAAAAAATGATCGTCGGCGTTCCTTCCGAAACGTAAATCAATGTCCGGAACAGCACGCGACCATGAACGTGTAAGAAGAGCCAAGTTGGCCAAGAGAACAGCTCGTTTCTTCACATTATGGATTTCACTTCGCCCGCCTCAAGGCCTACCATTACGAAAGTCGATTTCTCTACATTGAATACCTGCTCATTCAATAAGCATCGTGTAAAATGAAGAAATGCCAATTAACCAAAGCCAGTCGACCTCGAGAACGGATGCAGATACACTCTAGGACAATAACAATTCGAAACCCTCATGGGGCTTCCCCTCAAGGACATGCATTTTTCCTGTTTTTGTTGATTCTTCATAACATTTTAGGAAAACGTCCCGGGAACACGTAATTTCCGCCAGGCAAGCAGATCGTGACAGCCGCCTGCCTGGCCTTGGCTTTCTCTATTGTTGGCGATTTTGCGATTTTGAAGAGCAAGCGTGATGTGATGACTTATCCAATATTCTCAATTAATGATATCAATATTCTCAATCACCTCTTCATACCATTTTGATTTTTCCCTGTACATGGACGATAAAACTTGCATTCTTCAACAGAAAAAACGACTGTTTGTGAATGTTGTCGCAAACAGGATCTCCACTTCACGAACATGTGACAGCCAAAAACACATGCCGGCATTTAAGATTTTATATCATACTTCGTCATGAAGCCTCCTTGCTTGAGGGCAAACATGGTCCAAGCTCTCCCTCAAATTAATATTAAAAATAACTGGTAGTATTAAGGAAGAAGCTACAGGACCTGTAGCAGCTCTTGCAACAAAATAGAAGCAAAGTAAAACCAGGAAAATCAACAACAGTAGTAGTAAGAAGTTAGTATAAACTGTGGTCGTTGCTGCCTCTATTACAACTAATCCGGAGAAGGGTGAAAGCCTCTTTAAGTGTCTTCAGAAAGTCCATTTTCTAATAAGTTATTTTGCATATTCTTATTATATGCCACTTACTAACGTATACATAAATACTGATGGGGCCCCCCCCCAAAAAAATCAAACACTGACTCCCCACACGTCAGCATATTCTCGACTACCGTTACTCAATATTTTCTCAAAATGCGCTGTGAATGATGGGCTAGTTAAACCGCGGTCTGAGAGCTCCCAGGTTTAGCAAACGAGCACGGTATTTTAGCATGGACCTCGCTCTCTCCCACCAGGGGACAAGATGCACGGCGCTTGCAAGGCGACTACGATTACCTCTTGTAGCTCTCTCCTCTCTTCACTCATAATGACTGCTCAACGTTGCGAACTGCAATTATTTTCCCCGAGGCTGAAACATTTCAAAATCTCTACTATCACAGCCCATGTTTAATTAACATATTTCTTAAAAATAGCCAAGCACACCTCAATGCTAGATGACACCTACAACGCCATAGTAGTTATATGTATTGCTTGGCAATACATTCATATTTTCTCTCATATGGGCGTACGTAATTCTCCAACAAAAGAATGTTTAAGCTATCAAAATGCGGACCACATGGTATCCATATGACAAGCCGACCACCGCCGCAACAACATTCACCTGAAGCATTCATTACCAACAAAATACCGCAGACAGTCGCAACCTAACCACTGCCGAGAAACGTACTTTACAGACGAGTTCATCGGGAAGCTTAAATGCGTTACTGTATTTAAATCCTTTTTGTTTCGTTTTACATACCGTTCTCTTATTTCTATACAGTTACAACAAAAGTAAGGCTACAATCCTCCTCTACAGTATAATTATGAAAATATTTCATCACCAGGCCGAGATCCACAGATCAGATCTTCCAGAGTGATATTTCATTTACCTGCCTCGAAATTAGCGTCATTCTTTGAAAGAGTCATCCACAGACCACTAATCTGGCTTTAAACAAAATGAAGCAAGATAAGAACAGACACGGGGTGGGCGGGAGGGGGAAGGGGGGGGGGAGTTGGTGACTGATGGAAGGCGGCAAAAAAAAAGAAAAAAAAAAAGACGGAGGGAAATGAGAAAATCGAGAAAAAATATAATAAACATGAATGGGGAGAGAGCGGCTGTAAAAATAATAAAAGTGCGACATGATTGATGGGTGACGAAACGTAAGGAAAAAGAAGTTGAAAAAACGGAAAAGAAAGAAAGTGAAGCAGGGGAGGAGAGGGAGTTGAAAAAGAAGGAAACATTGAAATGAGACAAGAAAGAAACGAGGATGAAAAGAAGGAAAGATCTAGTATTACCGATGAACACGAGGCGAGGGAGAGGAAGAAAATCTAAGGAGGAAGAGGATTACAAAGATAATAAGACTACAGACGAAGACGCAGATATGGACATCTTATCGCCCTTTATCCCCCCCCACCAGAGACCCATGACAGCAGCGCTTTAGGAAAGATTACAAAACTCGGGAGATAAAAATCGTCCATAGATAAGTTCCTTGGCAACCACGTGCCCAAGTTCTTCGACGAGGCACTTCAGAGGCTGAAAATGCGAAGTAAATCAAACGACTTATCTAGGAACTTTTGCCAATTCAATCCTCTTATTAAAGGCAAAGTTGTGCTCGCAACGTTTTACGAAAGGTAATGTTATTTTCGCCAAATATTGTTCTTTTTACTTTACTTTTCCGAAAGCAGTAACGTGGAAATCGTCCGCCAAGGTGCCATTTGCGGCCTTAAATAGCGCTGGCCCCAAGGATGCTTTCAAAAAACTCAAGCAAGTAATGTTCGTGGCTGATCATCCGACTCCAACACCTTGCGTTGGCTTCCACGACTTTAAACGCCAGCGCCTGATGGCAATTCTTCCTAAAACAATCAGAGTACTAATAATTGCCACTAAAAGAACCAAGAGCTAATCACAAACAAGAGTGGGAGGGGAGAGAGGAGAGAGGAGAGAGGAGAGGGGAAAGGGGGAGGGGGATTAGACGGGAGCAGACAGAGGGAGTGCCTCGGGCAGACGAGGACAATTTCGCGTATACCTAAAGTCAAGACAGACAGATAAACCCAAACCACACAGGCACACCAACGCCCAAACCGAGAGTTCGAGAGGGAGGCAGGCGGCAGAGCAGCCACCACCGGCGGCGTTGGCAACGGCGTGACCCTCCGGCAGAACCACCATGACGTGAACACGCTTTCCCCGGACCAGCCTCTGCCGCGCATGGATAATCGCCCACCGCAACTTCACACTCGGATTCACGGAGCCTCTCTCGCCCGTTACCTGCCTCGGCGTCACCACGGGACATAGAAGGTCGTCACGCACACGCGCACACGCGCACACACGCACGCACGCACGCACGCACGCACACACGCACGCACGCACACACGCACGCACGCACGCACACACACACACACACAGAATCTTTTGCTAACTAAAATATCTATACCTATATATTTATAGATGATATTCAAAGCAAAAACAATATAAAGTATAAGAAATCTGAAACTCCGGGCCCAAACCTTCTCCCCTTCCTTCCCCCTTCCCTACCTTCCGCCTGTCGTCACAGACGTAAAAGCCTGCCTACCTTCCCGACCGAGTCCCACCCGCGCAACGGTAGCTATAATGACACTCCTTGCATAACCGGCCCTTTCACTTTACAGCGGAGTAATTATTATGCCGGGATGTGAGGGAGGGAAACGGAAAAGTTATGGCCACATTTTTGGTCAAAACTGTATAAACAAAACTTGTAGCAAGACATTTATAAATGCGAGAGCAGATGGGTTTCTAACCCATGTACATGCAAATATATACATATAAACACTCAATGTGCACGCACGCGCACACGCACACGCACACACATGCACACACGTGCGCGCGCGCAATGTGCACACAGACACACGCATGCTCAAACATATACAGTATACACATTATAAACATTATACACATTATACACATTATACACATTATACACATTATACACATTATACACATTATACACATTATACACATTATACACATACACAGTATATACATAAGTAATACATGCATGCATGTGTTGTAAATTCGAATATTTTTATCCAGTCTCCTGAGCCAGCCTTGACCTTGACGCCGATGCCTGACTCGCGATTTTGTCTTTTTCGTCATGGGCTCCATCACAACACGTTTTCTTTTTTTTTCCCCTTTTTCTCTTCTTTTCTCCTCTTCCCGCGAGCAGATCCGCGATTCGCCGCGGCTTCCCAAGCAGCGCACGTTGCAGAAAATTCATTAGTTCTGCATCAGTACAAGTCACCCGCTTCTGAACCATTTGAAGCTCGTTGGCGTTCTTGAAGCAGCCGCGGGAATTATGGTGACTGCTGATGGCGTCGGTTATGGTAACTCCGCCGCGTCTCGCTCGTCACCTGAGGCTCCTTCGCCATTACAGAAATTAACCATTGTGCTGATCCACGCGCTCGCACGTTACGGAGTCAGCGCAGACGGTGCCATCATTAACCACAACTCTTATACAGCCATTGTTACGGCACGAATCATCTGCGAAAGCAATCCCTTTTGCAACCGACAGGGCACGTCCGAGAGCTTGTTACTACCTACCACTCCCTCGTGAGATGCCTTATTCTCTAATCTGCTTCCAGAATAGCGTGACCATACTACATACCAGCGTCCCCTGGCGTCTAATAATGCGAGTAACCTTATGTAAAAATAAAAGAACAAATAAAACGGATAATAAAATTTGATTAATGACTGCTCTTCAAGGTCAACTTGTCAGGTGACTCATTTTCTTTAAAAAGTTGAAAAGCCGGATTTCCTATGGACTTTTCATGCAACTGAAATGAAATATCGATATCAGGAATAGAAGATCGACCAAAACCACAAACTATCCTTCCTCCGAAGAAGTGAAAACCCTGACGCAATACCAGGACATGCTTAGGACACCAATTAGGGTGGGCATGAGGAGCGGATCCATCGCTGTCATCCAAGTTTGGGGAATTCCAGCTCCATATAGCGCCCTTGACAGAATGACCTAAGAGTGTTACCTCCTAAGGGTTGGTCTTTCGTTCTTTAAAAAAGGCAACTTTGGGCTCATTGAATCCATGCCACATCTGACATCCGAAATACGCTGAACGGCTTCATTGAGAGGCCGATGGCACGGTCATTAGGTTGTGCAAAAAACAATACTTTGCCTTAATCCAGCCCTACAAATTACTTTGCGATGCAAATATGACAAATGAAGTCCTTACAATACGGATGTGTGAAACTTTACACACCAATATAGGCTAGTGGTATGATTAAAAAATATATTTTTTTTATTTCGAGCATGGTCAACAATTTGTACATGCTCTTCTTCCACTTTGGCGATTCTATACAATACACCAATGTTCATTAACGACACTATCTTATCTTAAAAGGCGTTTTCAACAATTAATTTGTTTTTCATGCTTGCTGACTTTTGTCCAGTTAACCGTCATCGGTCTATACCATTGTAGACCACTGAAAAAACTGGTGAAATACGTTTGTTTGTTTTTTTAACGAGCCTTTCCTACAAGACTACTTACCGCGTAGCTAAGATCAACAGGTTTT
>NC_091576.1:12563992-12566492 GCF_042767895.1 Penaeus vannamei
GTTTGTATGTATATATATATTTTCTTTATTTCTTTCTCTCTTTCTTTCTTTTTTCTTTTGTTAATTTTCATATGAATTTTGTTAATATTCTATCATATATATATATATATATATATATACATATATATATACATATACATATACATATATACATATACATATACATATACATATACATATACATATACATATACATATACATATACATATACATATGCATATGCATATGCATATACATATGCATATGCATATGCATATGCATATATATAAATATAAACACAAACACAAACACAAACACAAACACAAACACACACACACACACACACACACACACACACACACACACACACACACACACACACACACACACACACACACACACACACACACACACACACACACACACACACACACATGTATATATATATATCTTACAGACATCATATATTCTTGTTTTTTAGTCTTTGTGGTGAATGGACTGAAGATAGTAATCTGTCAGCCACATATGAGCATATTTTCCGACAGTCAAAAGTTTAAGCTGCTTTACCATACAAAAATAAGGAGTAATGGTTAAAAAAGTCCAAAAAATGTATACATGTGTCATTTATTGACGGAGTTTAGTGAGTTTAGATAAAGTGGTACCTAGTGGATGTCCACTTAATTCTACTGTTTGTGTGTATGACTGGCTAAGCTAAGTTTCACTGCTTTCAGAATTAAAGAAAAAAAATCTGTTTATCAATATGAATGATTTTCTAGGAACTGATGACAAGATTAGAGCACCATAATGCACATGTACGGAAAGAAGGAGTGAAAGGAATAATGGAGCTGGTAACACACCATGATGCTTCGGAACTCATTCCCTATTTATCAAAGTTAGTCTTAGCCATTTCACCAATGACGCTTGACACTGACTCTCCTATCCGTGGCACTGCTGTCAACTGTATACAAGCACTGATGACAAAGGTAGGTAATGTTGAGATCACATTATTAAGTATCATATTCATTATTTATGGTAATCATGATCAGTGTCTTAGTTTTGCATTTTATCAATTTTTTAATGTATTCATTTTTCCAAATTTTCTCATTCCAGTTGGGTCCAAATATGCAACCATATTTTAGCATTCTGTCAACATATTTGTCCTGTGCTATGGCCCACCTTAATGTTGGAGTCCAGTCAGACTCTTTGAAGCTGATGAATGTCCTTGTTGTACACACTCCATCACTTATCGCAAGACATGCTAATACTCTCCTGAAGAATTTTATTAATCTCATCTCAAGGAAGGTAAGAATATTGGTTTATTAATTTTGTTTAATATATGTCTATATTAATAGTGTTTACTTATAATACATGCTGAAATACAATTTTGTTTTGTTTTTTTGGTAATATAAAGGAAATGATTGTAATTATTTTTTATGTTCTTTATTCATATTGGCACTATAGACAGATAATTTTTGCATTTGGTTTATTTTTCATATTTTCTTGATAATAGATAAGCAAGGGAACCAAAACCAATTTGTATAAATTATCATTGTTCTATATCTTTTTTCCTACAAACTAAAAAAAGGCATCTGGAAGCATTTCAAAGATCAACAGTATAGCAGGCACTGACCGGGTTTTACATGTAGACCCAAACAGTGCATTGACAGGGCACAAGTTCCGCTTGAAATTACTTAGTGAACTCAGTGCCTTTCTTGAGGCACTAGTCAAGGAGCAGAAACGTGTGGAATCTCAGATCCCACAATCAATGTGGCAGGTTGGTTCAGTTTATCACTTATCTCTTTGGTCCTATGATGAAACCTACTTATTATGGAAAGATTCATGTTATTAAATATGTGAATACCTAATTAATTGTCTCTCACACTTTTTTCTCCACACACCTATGCATACATGCACATACACACACATATACACAGACACATAGACTTATGCACATCATATATATGTATACATATATATATACAGTATATATATAGATATATATATAGATAGATTTTTATCCATCCATCCATCCATACATACCCATATCCATATGTACATACACATCCATGGAGTTCCTTTCCACTTTCTAGTGTAATGTTTGAAATGAGAAAGATTATACAAACAGTATTTCTTTCATTTAGACTGTATTGGTTGGTAGTGTGCCTCCCTTGTTGTGTGTTGAATCTGTCCAAGGTGAGGCAGATGGATTTTGGCTCTTCAGTGATCCCAACCAACTGAACAACTTCAGTAATACTATTGTTCCCCTACTATTTGATGTGTGGGCTGAAGTTGATCCACAAGCCTCAGGTATGTTTTTTTCTTTCTTTCTGTTTTGTGTTACATACCTTATAGAAATCATATCCTAGATTTTCCCAAAGTTTTATTGTTTGTGACAAGATGCTATCATATCTTTTGCATTTTTATGTACATTTACATGTTTGTTTTGTTGGCCATATTGCCAAGATTTATTCTACAGATTCTTCATGTGGCTTTATGAATTTTCAGGTTGTACTGCTGTTA
>NC_091576.1:12588992-12593992 GCF_042767895.1 Penaeus vannamei
TGTTAGTGTCTGGAATACTGGCGAGCTTTCCTTACTGCACACACCCATTACACACCAAGTGAATACCTGTGTTGTGCAATATATGGAATTATAAAAATATATATATATATATGCATAAAACTAGTTGTTCCTGTTACTTACATAATTCCTCTTCATAGGAATGGAGGAGTGCGAGACCGAACTTCGGCCTCTCCTCAACTTTCGAGGACATTTTCTCTAAACAAACAAACAGTGCAATTCCTTTGCTGACGCCTACAACTGAGAGGGCAGCTTCAACTGATATTGGTGTAATTAAATAACCCGTATGTCAAGCATAATATAAATAAAAATTTCTAAGATTTTGGTGCAGAAATGAATGGATTTAATATTTTAAAACAGCTTAAATCCTTGGACTCCGCCAGGGACCAACAGCCCTAGGAACCCGATTATTTACTTGCCCCCCCCCCCACCTCCTACTTCAAAATACCTTCCAACGCCTATGCTGCTTTAGGTAAAATCAAACCGTTCGGATAGTGGAAGCAGGTTTACACCATCATAGACTTGTGTGTCACCCAGCATGACCTTCGTTAGGCTACTCGATGACCTAAGACAATGTGGTGACCTTCGCATCATGTCCCACATCATACATGGCGAGCTACTTATTACTTTTAATGTGTGTGTGTGTGTGTGTGTGTGTGTGTGTGTGTGTGTGCGTGTGTGCGTGTGCGTGTGCGTGTGCGTGTGCGTGTGCGTGCGTGCGTGTGCGTGCATCTGTGTTTGCACGTGGTTCGCATATATACCTTGGTGAGCCCCCATAGATGTACCTATAACATTTTCTTTCTTATCCGCAAATAAATGTATGGTTAGTAAGTTTCAGAAGCACTTTCCGGCTGCCCTAACATAACACAGCAACAGGTATCGGGAATCAGATTTTAAAATGATATGGCGATATGTAAAAGACTTGGGTGGCCTATCAGTGTTACCAAATCACCCTCGGATATCAAATAAAACAAAATCAGTAACCAAAAAAATAAAGTGACAAGTGAGTACGTACATCAGCTGTATTTCATACATATAACATAAAAGAATACTGTCCATATAAGTAGGTAATGAGTCGAAGCTAACAGTAATGAGCAGCACCAAGCACGGGGTTTCTCGCGACGACGAATCTGGCAACAGCGCCGCCAGCCCACATCCACATCCTGGCATCTTAACAGTGAGTTCCCGGACGTCAACCATTCACAGCTGATAAACTCCAGTCATGTCAACACGTCGGGATCTTGACACCTTTCTCCTCCTTGGGAGTCACGTGTCGTTTCCCCTTTCTTGGAATCATGAGGGCCAGAGGGCTTAATTTGGTTGAAATCGTTCCACGGGGATGGGCGTTGAAGAGGCAAAATGGCGTGGTGTTCGTTTCGTGGTTTCAGCTGGAGATTTAGGTCTTGACTGAGACTTGCATGCCATTTCTGCCTAATGTCATGAGGGCTCACAGGGTCTGAGTTCTCATGTTTTTGGTTGGAGGCGATGGGTTGTGTTGATGCACTAAATATAAGTGTATTTTGTTTTGAAAGATGTATTCTTTTTAAGTTTGATCATTATCTTTAAAAATAAAAGTGATGTAGACCTACCAGGATCTTCATGTTAGTTTGAATTTTAAGGGAAACTACTGAAGATTTACAATAGAAGTGTTGGTAAATACCGCGTTATGAACACTTTCTACTGGCAACCATATTTTAGTATCACGGAAGGATTAAATATAAATGGAAAGCAAGTAGTGTATCATCAGCTTTTCATACTAAGTCTTCACACTTGATAGTTGAAAGTAATAAGAAATTACCTGGCAATTACAATGAATATTGCTGCAGTGGTTTAGTTTACTTTAACATGATTTCCATATCTCGAGGCTAGGCCAAGGCATGATAAACAGTTGTTACTACTTGATGATTTGTATTAAAAAGAAACAATTACAAATATACATAAGTATTAAATTATTGAAAAAAGAAAAAAATATTTGGATGTTTCTTCAAATACGTGAGATATCTTAATATCAGTTTGCAACCAAAATACATAGAAAATTTATTTCTAATGATTGATATTTTTGTTTTTAGTTATTGGCATAAGTTTATACATTGTAAAGAAATAAAAAGGTTTGAATTTAATTTAACAAGATTAGTTTTGATAATGAAATATGTGGATGATGTTCAGAAGACGCTTGCACATCCTCTGTTGTCTGAGTCAGTATGACCCCTGCATATGCCAGTGCTCTGGCAAATACCAATAAACATTTTTTTTTTTTTTTTTTTTTTTTTTAAGCTACATCTTGAAAACCTCCCTGGTATTCACCATCCAATAAGAAAAACAGTTCAACTGTATCTTGTTTTTGAAGGCACTGTGGATGTTCTCAAAATGATTACTGTAGTTCATAATTTAGACATGCAAAAATTAGATTTTTCATATAACAAATATAATTGTCTTAGGTTTCCTACATAGTAGTATAACTTTCAGTTTGGAGATTGAATTTGTGTTGGAAATAACCTATAAAGTATTAAGAAAAATATATGCCATACTGCTAGGAGAATGAGGATAGGGAAACAAATATTACATAATTATTGGCTACACATCTATTAAACTTGCTCATGCCTCTTCATAATTCCAAAATATATACATAAGGTCTATTTTAGATTTATAAATAGGTATACAACATGAACTAAATGATATAAAGTGCTGTGTATGTCCAATGCCTTTTTATGTCATATGTTAGAATGTAGTATATGTAACTGTTTTCATGGAAATATAAGAGAATAGTCAAGTTTTACCTATTTAAACTCTATATTATTATTTCATGTTCAGTATGATATTCACAGAAAGTAATGGAAACAGTAGAAGCAGTGGCCAGTAGCGAAGATGGGCAGACTGAAGCAAAGAGAATTCGTCTGTTAGTGGCACCAGATGCTGGAGAAGGTCAATGGCCTATGTTCACGTAGATTTCTTAGGTATCAGTGACAGAGAGCAAATGTTCTATATAATGATTCATGAAATTCACACTACACATATTGAATACAGAAAATGGTGAATTTAGTTTTCCATTAATTAACAGCTTCAAAGTGTGAGCAACTAGATGGTGGATCCACTGAACAGACAACTAGTATCTTCTTGTACAGTGCTGATGGAAATCTTGGTAAGTTTGAAACCATTTTTTGGTATTTTTAGTAGACTGAGGTTAGACTTGTGAATTTTATATGATACATTTGTCCTTCACTGACTTTATTCAAAACTTCTCCTTTCTCTTCTTTCAGTTCCTGCTGAGATTGTTGTTGACAGTTTGAATGATAACATCATAGCTGTCCCGGTAGAAAATAGTGTACTGAAGAAGGAGAAGGTAACAAGAGTGTTGGAGGCACCCAAAATTCTCAGAACCACAGAAATTCAAGGATTAGGGCCCAAAAAGACTACAAAAAGCCAAAATATTACATTGTTACAGTCTCGGCCTCAATCATCAAACACTCGGACCAAGTGTGTCATTCCCTCAATATTGCAAGCCAAACCCAAGCATCCATTGCAAAACACAGTCACTAAAAATATTGTCATTGCATCACATACTCAAAACAAAATACCATCAAAGCCAGAGCCCATCAGTACAAAGATCCTGATAACCTCGGATGGACAGGCAAAGCCCCAGCCAATTCTGAGTACAGCAACCCTCAAGATGCCTTCACCTGTGGATTTGCATGTCAAGGCACAACTTTCTGATTTTATTGATGATCGCTTGTCCTTGCTTAGCGATGTGTCAGAGAAGAGTGGAGGTCAAGGGTTAGTGAAATATATAATTTTTATTGATTCTCATTTTGTTGTTTAATTTCAAGCTATTGAATTAATTTGGTGATAAGCTTTTGCTATTGAAAACTATGATAGAAGTACTATCAAATTCTGTGTATGTACATATACTATTCATTTTTCTGATGACAGAAATTCAATTTAAAACCAATAGTAAATTTTTAAAATTTAAGAAAGCTGTGAGAAGTTTACCATAGGTCTTGAATTAAATTTCTGGAAGGAAAATAGACCTACCTTTTAGATATGTCTTCCCTGAAAATTAGTTTGCAGCATTAAGTGAATTTCTGTTATGTACGTACTGAAAATATTCATTTGTTCTCATTCACTGAAGAGGTGGAGGTGCCTGTCAGACAGTGGTAATGCGTGCCAACAGTCTGGGGGAGCTCGAACTGGACCCAATGTTTGTCACTGGTGAGGGACTCATCGAGCCTGAAGGGGAGGAAGTGAGGCTTGCAACAGCCTCTGACCTGAGCCCAGCAGACCGTCTGAACTGCAGCATATTGGTAATTCAGTCCTATGATATATGGAGGGAACATATCCTTTTCTATGTGGAATAACAAGGTTTTGTAGAAAAGGAAAGACTATGCTTTCTGTAAGATTATGTCTTTGCACTGTCTATCAATAATCATATACTTTTTTATTTGTTCTTAAATGATTTTCGATTTTATTTAGTAAAAGTTTCTTTTTAGGCTGGAGTAAATAAAACAGAAGATGTGAATATTGCTGAAGAAGTGCAGGTTGACTTACAGCCTTCTGCAGCCAGAGTCAAGGTAATATGTGTGTGTGCGCGTGTGTGTGTGTGTATGTGTGTGTGTGTGTGTGTGTGTGTGTGTGTGTGTGTGTGTGTGTGTGTGTGTGTGTGTGTGTGTGTGTGTGTGTGTGTGTGTGTGTTTGTGTGTGTTAATCCCTAAAGTCCTATCTACCACATGCTTGGCAAAATCCAAAATGTATCCATAGTCCTGTCCATCCCAGTCGTGGGATGCCTGTCAAAAAGTGGCAGAATTTTTTCTATGATTCCTCATTATAATTGATACGTACATTATTTATCAGTGAAGTATAAAGGTGTTAGTGCAGCTGTTGTAGGTTTTATATTTTTATATTAAGTAACATCTTTAATTTCTGTTAGGGATGGAATTGTCATAGATGAAAAGTGTCTTAGATTTCATCATTTTCTTGATTCTGTGCAA
>NC_091576.1:12603992-12616492 GCF_042767895.1 Penaeus vannamei
GTGTGTTTGTGTGTGTCTGTCTGTGAATGTTTTTCTTGAATAATGTAGAACCCAAGCAACATTGGCACTGCATCATAATGTTTACCTGGTTTATTGTATTCATAATATCGAATAAAGGAAAGTGCACTTTTCTAGCATTTTTTTTATTTTACAGGGTTGCAAAGTGTAGTTAAGGAAGAAGATCTCCTGAGTGATGGAGAAGGTACCCACACCCAAGCAGGCCTTAATACAGGTCTTGATCCTTCGTCCCCTGCAGTTACCTCACAAGTTATTCTGAATGGTAATCATTTGTTACTTTGATTTCTACATGATCACTGTCAGTTGCAGGCATAATTTATTTGCCTGTTACAGAGTACTTTATCATTCTTGCTGTATGATTAGTGTGTATTACTGTATGTTATTGTTCATTGGCTTTTTGAATCTAATTATCAGTTCAGAATGCTCTTTCTTGTGACAGTCTAAAAGCTAAGATTTTTTTGTAATTAGATTTTTGGTTTCAAAGTTATTGCTTCTTAAGTGCTATTTAATTGCCAAAGTTTTATTGTGAATAAACCAATTAATCAGTTACCACATGGTTTCAAAGTATTTAAATTGTCTTAGAACAGGGTCTTGAAGGCAAAGTACAAACACTTTTATCTCTGCCTAAGCTCACTGATATCTATATGATAATTTCTTGATTTATTTTCAGATCCTATTCTCTCTGTGTCAGGTGAACCCCTAGGCTGTGAGGAGTGCCTTCAACAGGATCGAGATGATGCTGATATTGTCATAGTATAAAGTTTGCCAGATTTACAAGTATCTCTCACATACTATCTCTTTGATAGATGATGTTTACAGACTTACTAGCAGTAAAATGACAAGGAAAATATGATGAAAAAGGAATTATATAACAGAATTTGTATTGTAATTCAAAATGACTTTCTTCTTATCTAATTGACCAATTGATTGTTTATTTTTGTTGTATAGATGCATATATTTGAATATATAATAAGAAGACTATATATTCATTAAAGGTTTATAAGTTTTCTGTACTTGTCTATGCATTATTCAAGCCATATTTATAGGAATACACTGTGAAACTGCCCTTGTGAAAATATTACTTGGACTAGATAGTTTCAGAATCTGAATCACCCACGCATCGAAATAGAAAGATGAACATGTTTTTATCATGTTTACTAGTTGATATTTGTAATAAATGATATGTTACTTCTATTTTCATAATGTATTGTCTGAAGTGGAAGTTTTGAATTAGATTATGGTCTATGGAGGTGAAGAATAGCTTACTGCTTTTACATGTAATATCTGTGATATAAATAACATATTATATTGTGGTTCATGGATATATATTGCTCATATACTGAAAGCTTAGTACTACTAGTTAAGGTAACAGCATTGCCCATCAAAAAATGCTGAGCAATCTCTCAAATTTGAATTTCAACATTTCTAAAGATACAGTAATTTCAGCCGTGGTAGCAAACAGCTATTTTAGTGATATCATTATGATGTAAGCAGTCATATTACAATGTCATTCTCTGATAAATAATAGATAAATTTGGGGACAAGCAGCAATATGAAATATACATTCTCTGGCTGTAGAGTATTTGAAAATGCCAGAGAAGATTGATAAGCATTTATAAATTGAAATCTTGTGATTTGAATGTTACTTTAATATTTTGGAATTGTTTTGACATGAATTTCAAATTTGAGAGATTTCATTTTTGTATTGAGGTTCAGAAATATACAATAAATCAGGAAAATGAAGCAATAGACAGCCAAGGAAAAATGTTAAATCTTTGTATTTTGTATGGATATTTATGAATATATATTTTAGTTATGTATTATAGAAATAAAATGTAATCCAAAACTCATATAAGATATCTAATTATTATTCATGATTTTCATACAGACTATATTTATATATGAATATCAGGAAACCATCATCAATAGGGAGGCCCTTGCCATCTTCAGCACTCCTCGTCATTCTTTTTCACTCTTGAGTTTTGTGACTCAAGTGAAGTTTCCCTTTCAGTTAATATCCATTTAGGAAACATCCCACATACCTACATTTTAGCCACTAATGTCCATCAACAGTTAAGTAAAAACTCTTAGGCACTTTCATGAACTCTGTTTAATAGTCAGGTGTCAATACCATACCATGTCTCTTGAAAGTGTGAAACCCTCTCTTGCTGTCCTACTTATCTATATTGCCAAATGATAGTAGTATTCTGTGATATTCATCAATAAGCTTAAGTCACTGTTGTTTTAGATTTTAATACTAAAATGTTTTAATCCTTTGAAAATTTCATTGTTCTTGCTATATTTTGGATGTCTAGACAGCATTTTTCAATATGCATCTAAATGCTTAAATGGTCTGCAACTTAAGCATCACAAAAGGCCACTGTTCCTAGTATACATGATCCACATAGACAATTCATGCCTGACAAGCAAACACATTTGATTTTCAAATCTTTCCAAAAGAAATTAATATCCTGGATAATATTCGTTTGGGCCAAGTTTATAACATCAGAATTGTTTAACATCCATCTTTCTCCTTTTGTTACATGTTCCCCACAAAATTCTGCCTTTCTTCCATATATCAAAAGTCTCTGCTCCTATCAGTATGTATTAATCTCCCATCTTGAAGGAATTGAAACACTGTATAGCTATCAGGGGTGGTCAAGGCCTCAAACCGATTAGACACTCTTTGAATCAGGTCTTGAGTCTCTGATCTGAGGTTCAGTATAACAATAGCAACAAGAGGTTCAGTAGCTCAAAAAGTTATATTTTTGAGGGTCTGGTTAATCCTGAATTTGCATGCCAAAAGCATTGATTCTGACTACATCTGTGGAACAATATTCCACCCGACACTACATGCTTGTTGGCTATTGTAAAAAATAGGAATGGATTAATTGAAGAAGGCATGCTCATACCAGATGTATGTCTAGTAACAGGCATTCAAACTGATTGAAGATTCATGCTAAACAACTTAAATAACAGGGGGAGAACTAAGGCACACACAATTATGCCTTTAGCACAACTGTTTGTTTCCCTGCTCTGCTCATGTTTTGTTAACATTTTAAACAGGTGTACAATTCTATATTTTGAGCCAAGTATAGTGATGATAGGATTGGTAGTCATAAGAAAGATTTATGTGTGAAAGAGGCCACAGGCAGTTTCATTATCCATACGTGTTACTCTCAATCTACAAATCCTTGCTTGGGATGTATAAAGTGGTGCATAAACAATGCTTAATGTAACACTTAAAAATGTATTAATTTATTCAATCAAACAGGAACACTTACACCAGAACTGAATTCATATTGCTTAAAAATCACTTAATGCGGTTTCTTGCTACGATCAAACTGCCTACAAGATGTCTCGGTAGCAGGAACAGCCTACTTTATGACTGCTTGATCCCAGAGATTCGGGATTTCTAACACCTAGTATCTGTACTCCAACCCGCATTGCTGGACTTAGTATAGTGATACAAGTGCTGTGGCCAAGGAGATCGACCACATCCTTCTTAGCACTTGCTAGAGGATCCTCCAGAACTGCAGGGTTTATAGGAGTGACGAGTTCTGTGGCACTGACCATAGGTTGGTTGTTGCAACCCTGCAGGTCCACTTCAAATCCATCTCTCCAGTGGCCACTCTAGGGTGTTTCACCTGGACAGATTGAGGGAAGAGAGATTCGCTGCAATAGTCTCTGATCAGTTTACAGTGCTTGAAAACCTGACAGAACCTGTAGTTTTGTGGAATTCCTTTTAGCAAGAAACACTTGATGCAGCGCAGGAGCCCATTGGCGAATACCCGAGACAGAATTTCATCTCGCTGGAAACTTTGGATGCCACAGATGCATTGCATGTATGAATGGCAATCAGGACATGCCATTCCTTGGTGCATAGAGCCTGGACTCTATTGAGAAGGGATAAGGAACAGTACATCAGGAATCTTCCTGACTAGGTCAAAGGCCATTTCACGATAAAAGACCATCCAGCCTAGAAAGCCTGAGAAAAGTGAACTCCAATCCCTCTTCACAGATGACCAGTCCACTCAGTGGATGGACAGATCATCTCAGATCATGTCTGTGAAGGTTAGGCTTAGTATTTTGAGCAACTGTACCAGATAAACCCACCAGCAGTTAGTTTGGATGCAAGCGATGTCACAATCCCTGTGCCAGACCCACCCATCAGTGAGGATCCTCTTACTCTGACTGAGGGCAGGGAGGCGATTTCTAAGCTAAAGGGTGGGAAAGCTGCAGGTGTATGTGATATCCCTGCTGAACTGCTTAAGGCTAGGGGTGATCCTATGGCATGGGACTTGCATACTGTCCTGGTTGCCATTTGGCAGTCTGGTTCTATTTCCCCTGAACTGTTGAGGGGGTATGGTCATCCCTCTCTGGAAGGAGAAAGGGGATCGTTGGGACTATAGTAACTACCGTGGTATCGCATTGCCCAGTATAACAGGCAAAGTTTTCACCCACATTCTTCTGAAACAGATCTGCAAGTTCCTACTAAGGAACCAAAGACCAGAGCAGTCTGGATTCACTCTTGGTAAGTCCACAATAGACTATCCTAGCGCTTCAAATCACTGTGGAACACCGTCATGAGTTACTTGCAACCTGCATCGACGTCAAGAAGGTGTCTGACTCGGTGCTTTGCATATCGCTGTGGGAAATCCTGAGAGAGGAATTCCGACAGGGATTATTGGATTATAACAGCAAGCCTATATAGTGGTACTGAAAGTACTGTAAAGTGTGGTGGACACCTGTCGAGCTTCTTTCTTGTTAACTCGGGAGTGAGGCAAGGCTATGGCTTTACACAAACACTTTTCAACACTTGCATGGACTGGATAATGGGTAGAACTACTATCCAAAGTCACTGTGGAACAACACTGGGCAATATTAGGGTCAGGGACTTCGACAATGCCGACGATGTTGCCTCTGGAATCTAGCGGTGGCTCTTGATGCATTCAGCAAAGAGGCAAAGCCTCTGGGCTTAAAAGTCTCCTGGACCAAGACCAAGATCCAGTATTTTAGGAGTCTGTTAGGAGAACCTGTCCAGTGGATAGAGGCTTGCATTGAAGTCACAGAGAGCTTTGCATACCTTGGTAGTGCAGTCCATGCCTCTGGGCTGTCAGACCAGGAAGTCAGTAGAGGGAGCCATGAACTCAGCCAATAAGAGTATTTGGAGGTGTCAGTACCTATGCAGAAGGCCTAAGTTACGTGTCTTCAAGGCCTTGATACTGCCAGTTTTCCTCTATAGAAGCGAAACCTGTATACTATCTAGCGCCTTGGAGTCGGGTCTCGGTAAGTCCCTACGCCGGATCATGGGATACAGTTCGCAGGACCACCATGGGACCTGTTACTTGCATAATCCGTGACCGCCAATTCTTGTTATACGGGCACCTAACTCGTTTCCATGTGGATGACCTCCCCTATCAGGTTGTCTCTCTACAAGGCAATCCTAGGCCCATGGGAAGACCAAATAAATCGTGGCTTGGGCAGCTCGACTAGGCCTGTTGTGAAGCTCTAGAAATGGCCTGAGGACCTACCTGGCTGCTCGCCATGAGGAACCCCCGTTGCAGGAAGCGAAAGGTGGATGCGGCTATGCGCCCTCATCGGCTTTAACTCCTCTGATGATGATGATGATGATGGTGATGATGATGATACTCTTTAAACGTTTTTTCATGACGTAATATTCCACCTTCACTATAATATTAATATGTACCAAATACGCCATAGGATATCCTGTTACCTAGACCGTCACAATGGATAATACCCACATAACCTACACTGATAACGAGTTGAGGTCAATGCCGCTGATTACTATGAAGTCCTGGGCTACTGCCGATTGCGGTTTTGTAAAGTATCAAATACCGGAGTGAGGCCACATTGAATCAGTCCTTAGTCCTACCCATCCTGCCCCCTAATCCGGTGTCTTGGGGTTGTGCCAACATTTGGGCACTTCACTTGTGCTGCAAAATTTTGCGTATAATTTCCCCATCCCCGTTTTCGGAACATAGATTAGGGATGAAATGCAGTTGATGCCATCACTGGGACTATTTGCGTGCGTGTTTATGTGTGCAAGGATTCATGCTGAACAAGTAGTAAAGAAAACACGATTAAAAAGAAAGCCATTTTACTAAAAGGCCTTCGGCATATTCATGTGCGGATGTGTGCTTGAGGTGGCGCGGTGTGTGTGTGTATGTGCGTGTACGTGTGCGTGTGTGTGTGTGCGTGCATGCGTGCGTGTGTGTGCGTGCGTGCGGGTGTGTGTGTGTGGGGGGGGGGGGGCGTGCGCGTGTGTGTGTATGTCTGTGTGTGCGTGCGTGCTTGCCTGTGAGCATTAATTAGCATGTTTTGTATGAGTGCATGTGTATATGTAAATGTATGTTTGTGTGTGTGTTTACATAAATGATTTTTTTCCTAATCGTTTTCCTTGGAAGTGGCATACCGTAAGAAGAAGGAGTATATCCTTCCGTATGGTAACTAGTTGCTGAAGGGTATAGAAGCAACCAATCAGGAGGCTCGTATGGATGACATCATACTCTACGGCCAATCAGAGGGTCGAATTCGCAAGGCGTCAGCACACACCCCCAAAACCCCTTGCTTATGAATTACTTGTTTATTTCATTTGCGTTCTCATCAAAATCTGTTTAAATTCTAAAAGTAGTCTTAAGGTCATTATACAAAACGAACTAGTTATAAAGGTTTAAACACAGCGTTATCCATAAATTACCCATAACAAGTTCTTGGCAACCGGATATATGAAAGTTGGCTCCCTCTCAACCTCGCGCGGCAGCAGTCAACCTGCACAACTTGAGCAAGGAAGTTGTAGAGTTAGTGTCCCTTAGCAAGAATCCTCATCATCATGAAGTCTTTCGTTGATGTACCTTCCGACAGCCATTTCCCCATCCAGAATTTGCCCTACGGAATATTCTCAACTGCTGACAACGTAAGTTCACTGTAAAATATTTGATGGTGCAGACAATGTTGGGCAGATGTGTGTGGAAACCAGTTTTGCCGATATTGATTGCTGTTTTTAACATATTTCCTAGGATGTCATACTATAATTTTGTTAAAAATAGAGTTTAAAGTTCATCTTCTTGTATTAGCAATATATTCATTAACATATTCTCATGTTTTTCGCATGTTATTATTGTTTAGTTATTATAACGAGGTTGGTGATGACCTTGAGTGGAGTCTATCCTCGGGCGTGAGACATGTTAATAAGTCTACCAACGCCTTATATATAACATGTCTTGGTCCAAGACTAATTTTCGATAGTGTAACGCAGTCGTTTCCAGCCTTTCATCAGTAATATAACTTGGCATTATTTAGATATAGAAAACTATGCAAGCGAATGAGATTTGTTGATGACATCAAAAATTCGGGACAATCTAAATCAAAAGGGACTTGAACATTATGTTAAAAGTGGCATTAGAAGGATTGTCCGTTGGATAGCAGTTTTTAAGGAGTTATGGCTTTGTTTTAACTTATTACATATAATTGTCTGGTTAGTGAAGAACTGCAATATTACTTGTAAGGACTTGGTTGCAGCATCACTGGAGTATATATACAATAAAAGGCTATACTAGATATAGATATACCCTGGCAAATATATATATATATATCTGAGAAATAACATTGAATAAATTGCACACATGCACACACACACACAGACATGCGCGCACACACACACAGACATGCGCGCACACACACACAGACATGTGCGCGCACTCACACACAGGCATGCGCGCACTCACACACAGACATGCGCGCACGCACACAGATATGCGCACACACACACAGACATGCGCACACACACACACACACAGACATCTGCGCGCACACACACAGACATGCGCGCGCACACACACAGACATACGCGCGCACACACACAGACATGCGCGCACACACAGGCATGCACATACACACACAGACATGCACACACACACACACACACAGACATGCACACACATGCACACACATAGACACACACACACACACACACACACACACACACACACACACACACACACACACAGTGACACACACACACACACGTACGCACACACACGCACACACATATACGCACACACATATATGCACACACACATACACACACACCACACACACACACTTATGCACATACACACACATGAACACACACACACACACACGAACACACACACACACATGCACACACACACACACATGCACACATGCACACACACATGCACACACACATGCACACACACATGCACACACACACACATACATGCACACACACACACATGCACACACACATACATGCACACACACATACATGCACACACACATACATGCACACACACACACATGCACACACACACACATGCACACACACACACGCACACACACACACATGCACACACACACATATGCACACACACACATATGCACACACACACACATGCACACACACACATACACGTACACACATACACACACACACACACACACACACACATGTACACACACATGCACACACACATGCACACACACATGCACACACACACACACATGCACACACATACACACACATGCACACACACACACACATGCACACACACACACACATGTACACACACACACACACATGCACACACACACACACACATGCACATACACACACACGCACACATTGTGAATTTTTAATTACATGGTAATCCATGACATCACAGTCGATAATTTTTCAAGATTACCAGATTTAGGGCATATTATGCCCTTTTACACTAATAGAAAATAGTTAGCATTTATTTTTCTGATGATA
This sequence comes from Penaeus vannamei, assembly GCF_042767895.1. Lineage (NCBI taxonomy): Eukaryota > Metazoa > Arthropoda > Malacostraca > Decapoda > Penaeidae > Penaeus > Penaeus vannamei. Next base: position 12,612,808 of record NC_091576.1, read on the forward strand.
ATTTGATCTTATAAAGGAGATATGAAGTTTACAATTTTTTTTTCTGGCTTATATACAGGCTTTAGTTGTTCCTTCACTACATGTTCTATCCTCTCAATCCAACAAGAAAAATGGAATAACACAGGTAGCCAATCACAACACGAGAGTTGTAACCAGTGAGCGTATTTAGAAAAACAAGAATTGGAAAATCCAACAGCCCTGCTCTGTATCTTACCACCCTCGTACAACTACTCTTCTCGCCTCTGAACCTATGATGCACATTACTCGATGTTGTCAATATACAATGCGTATATGCATATAAACATATACATATTTAAAAACACTTACACTCACAATATCATACATAGTTAACAAACCAGTATGGATTTTATTTATTTATTTATTTATTTTTCTCATTGGTTTCCAGGAGACCCACCGCATTGGAGTAGCAATTGGGGACTTGATTTTGGATTTGTCAGTTATTTCTCACTTGTTCTGTGGACCAATCCTTGTTGGCCATCAGCATGTATTCAAAGGGGTAAGTTTTCTTCAGTTCATTTATTATCACATCATTTTTAATTATAGTTTATTTTATTTATTTATTTATTTTCATATTGTTCTCACATTATTATTTTTTCATTCTAATTATCGCTTTTTTCCCTCAGTGTAGTCAGATTTATTGTTCTTTGCATATGTTTATATTTTTACAGTGTTTCCTATTCCTTCATGTTCTAGAGTAACAGTTGCTAGCCTTGCCTCAGAATATGATGGAAAAGTCTTGTATTTAACTTATATATGAATTATTCCACATCCAACTGGTTATAATATATGGATCTTATGCATGTGTTTCAGCCAACTCTTAATGCTTTCATGGGCCTAGGACTTGCTGCATGGAAAGAGGCAAGAGCAACCCTCCAAACACTACTAAGTGAAGAGAACCCCATATTGAGGGATGACTGTGCATTGAGAGCAAAGTAGGATTTTTATTGCATCAGATTGTGAATGATGGTTGTATGCTTTTTGTGCATAAGTGTAATTGTGCACATAAGAGAATATATATTGTGTAGTTTCATATTTATAAATGTCATAGCATATCAAAAACATTTTACATTCATTTCCCATTCACTTTCAGAGCATTTGTCCCTCAAAATGCAGCCCACATGCACCTCCCAGCCACCATTGGAGACTACACTGATTTCTATTCATCCATTGACCATGCTACTAATGTTGGGATCATGATGCGTGGAAAGGAAAATGCTCTTATGCCTAACTGGTGAGTGTTTTTGTTGCATAACTAATGAGGTCTCTTCTGAGAATGCTTATTAATTTTGATATACCAGCAAGATAATTTTTCTTGAAAATAAGATTTTTTTACTCCTCTCAAACTATAGCCTTTTATTCTTTTCAGTTAATTCACTTAAAATAGCTGCACATTTTCTAAATAATTAGGTAGAAAGCAAATAGCTGGATTTAAGAAAATTTCCTTCATTACTCAGGAAATATCTTCCTGTTGGTTACCATGGCCGAGCATCTAGTGTGGTGGTATCTGGCACCCCGGTCCGACGGCCCAATGGCCAAACTAAGCCAAAGGATGATGAGCCCCCAACATTTGGACCGTGCCGTCTCATGGACTTTGAGCTTGAAATGGCATTCTTTGTTGGGCCTGGAAATAAGATGGGAGACCCTATCAAAGTCCAAGATGCCCAGGAACACATCTTTGGCATGGTGCTCATGAACGATTGGAGTGGTAGGTTGATGTTTCTTGTGGTTATGGATTAATAATGTTAGGGTGTTACCAGTAAAATTAGATATATCAACTTCATATACATATATGTTTTACAGTTTTGGCTATGAGTGTGAAAATGTTAATGTACAGGCATTACTTTGATTACTTAAGTAAAAGAGTAAGATCAGTAATGACACATCTACGTAATTGAAATACTCAACTTTGTTTTTTATTTAAGCGAGAGACATCCAGAAATGGGAGTATGTGCCTCTTGGACCTTTCCTGGCAAAGAACTTGGGCACCACCATCTCTCCATGGGTAGTTAGCATGCAAGCTCTTGAACCATTTCTTGTTGATAACTACTCCCAAGACCCTGAACCCTTCCCTTACCTGAAACACAATGACAAATTCACATATGATATTAAGCTGGAAGTTGGCATCCGACGTAAGTGGGAATATATGATATACTTCATCCATTATAATGATAATAAGTAAGCAATTGAGATGTGAAGAATATATCAGAGGCTTGAATTGGTGAATGTTAACTTGCATTTTCAGAAGTTTTCCTTTCTGTTATTCCCAAGTTTTAGAGAGAAAAACTAATGAATAAATAACTTGTATTGTTTGTGCAGCATGGGATATAACCAAAAATTTCATGTTTAATGAACATAGTAATTATAGTCTGTTTTGTCAACTCTAACTCTCTTTGCATATTCCAGCTGAAGGTAGTAATCACCTAGGAACAGTCTGCCGTAGCAACTTCCGATACATGTATTGGACAATGAAACAACAGCTGGCTCACCATACCATCACAGGCTGTAATGTCAGGCCCGGAGATCTTATGGCTTCAGGAACAATTTCTGGATCAGTTAGTAAAAATATGCCTTTAGAAATAATTTTATTTGGAAAGGAAAAGTTTTATCAACTGGAAAGAGATGCAAACTAAACAGAGATTTCATGTTTGTGATCCTAATATATATTATTTTCAGAGTGAGGAATCTTTTGGCTCGATGCTGGAACTCTCATGGAAGGGCAGCAAAACAATTGACCTTGGCAATGGAGTTACTCGGAAATTCCTTCAGGATGGAGATGAAGTTGTTATATCCGGGTACTGTCAAGGGGATAGTTACAAGGTTGGCTTTGGCAATTGCACCGGCAAAGTGCTTCCTGCACATCCTCTTTAGACTTTGGCTGCAACTGACTTGCACTGGGATGATAAGGATTAGCAGCTTGATTTAGAAAAATAAAAATCTTTAGTTCTAGCAGATCCCTAATTAAAAACTAATAATATATATATATATATATATATATATATATATATATATATATATATATATATATATATATATATATATGTAATGTTATATTTTACATGGTATGATTTGTCACCAGGCTCAAGTATTAAGTGAATGTTTTGAATATTTACCATGGTAATATCACTGCATGTAAATGCTGAAGATAGTTGTGAATATCTTTAATGTATTTTTCTAGCTTTTGATTATAGATTGCGATATGTTGGGAAATGTTGCAGTACTTCAATAAATGTCTAATAACTTTTTGATTATCATTTTGTTTACATCTCATGCATTCCATTGAAGTTGATGGCCATGCATTTAATAAGAAAGAATTGTGCTAAAGTATTTGGTAAGCTTGTATCACAGTATTACACAGAACACATCATGTCCAGTGACAGACAGAAACAGCAATCTTTACCCAGATGTTGCCAGATGCATGAGAAAAATACACACATGTAAGGCCTGTAAAACTATACCTACCTCAAAACCTTCATTTACCTTGACAATCCATTTTCATTATTATGTAGATACAAATTTGATGCATGTGTATACTTACAAATATACTCACAAATACACATTTACACAACATACATAAACCATGGACACAATGACTGATACAAAATTGCAAATGTGCTGAACTTTATGATGTACAAAAATTTGGGGGACCAGATGTTGTAAAACTCAT
>NC_091576.1:12629477-12634477 GCF_042767895.1 Penaeus vannamei
ACAAATCATTTCCCTGAAGACAAATTAGTATTGCCTTTATGCAATTCATGCAACAAAATGAAAGAGAAAAAGAGACAAAAAGATAATAGCTCATATCCATATATAACAATGGATTACTAGTCACTGTTACAGGATATAACACTGAACAAAGCAATGGAACTGAAGTAATCTCTCATGTCAGAATTACATGGTCTGTCAATATTTGATTTAGGCATACCAAAGATAGGAATATCTAATATCTTCCTCAACTATGGAGTAGTAAGAGCACCAAGAAACCAAAAAAATTTCCTCTTATGCCATAAGGCAAACCACAACTGCTATTTACATATATATATCACAGACAATTACATCTCTTATGTATAAGAATTTTCTGTTTCCTTCCTTACTTCATACATTTTTTATCAGTGTCTATTATATACTCTAGATAAGAAGTTAACAAGAATGATTAACTATAAAAAAATCTTATAACATAACATAAGTAATATTTAAGGTATGTTCTATTTTATCTAATATGTACACATTTTTCTCAAATATTTCAAACATATATCTTCTGATTTATCTAAAAATTCATACAAAGTACTCATTGACAGTTTCTTTCTTTATACTTCTCCCTCAAACTATTATGGTGGTTGTTAATGTTTTATCAAGTATAAATGGGATTTCTTCTTGGAAACTAGTTAGCAAATCATACAGACATACTAGATTTCCACTGGGCAAACTCTTAAGAAATTTGGGTCAAAAAATATTACATGAATTGATATATCATCTCTGAAAAAACGCCGGACTTCAGGTGGGAGTGTGAGCGAATGAGAGAGTCGTGCATGATCAAGGCCTGCATCAGAGCCTCCCAGTGCATGACGTATCAAGTGGGTGGAAGCATTAGTATCCACAGGCTTTAGGTTCAGGCCTTTCTGCCTCTGTTCTAATATACTAGCAACTTCCCTAAGTGTTATTGCCTGTCTTGGGAAACGTACTGGCTGCAAGGTCTGCCGACCTGACATGTACTCTCCCACAAGTGTGACTGTGTCTAATGGACTCATGCATTCCCACAATCCATCAGATCCCATCAAAAGGAATCTATCACGAGGTCGAAGACGATGGTAAGTAACTTCTGGTGTAACTGTCAGGTATGGAGGAGTCACACAATGACGAATCAAGTGCTCAGGCCCTAAGTAACGTTGAATTATTTCTGATTGTGTTACTAGGTCCCACTTAAAGCGGAAATCACCAAATGCTCGGAAGGGCATTAATACACCCAAGAGTCGTTGATCTACTATTACATGTTCAGACTCTGAGTCTGGATGCTCAGATAGCACACGTTCAATTTCATCTGGATTTTCCCAGTTGTGATCTCTTGTTAGACGAAGTGCTCGCCAGCCACTGCCTGCCGTTTGAGACTGCATCCCTAAAACAGCTCCACAGTCTCCAGTATTAGCAATATGGAGATGTGGACCATCAATGTGGGCTACACATGCAACAGAGCCAGAAAGAGCAACACGTAATAATGGTTCCAGCACTGCAGATTGCTGATTCTCTTTTACCTCCCGCCCCATGTCATTATCAAGCTGAGTAAATGCTTGAATCAATACTTCCTCCATACTGAAATCTTCATCAAATGCACTGAGCAGAGAAATGCAGTATCTCAAAAATGAATCTTGGTAAATTTCCTGCAGTTCAGACACAAACTGAGATGGATCATTATAGACCTGAATAAGAGGTATGCGATTACCCGCTTCCCACTCGGATACCACCCGACGTAACTCCTTGCGTGGGAGCAGTGCAGCAGCCACATAGTCAAAGAGTCTTTTGGCCACAACCTGACTGCACTCTGGCCCTCCATGACCATCAAACACACCAAAGAGATATCCTGAAATTAAAGGTATAAATCAGTTCTTTGCAAGTATCTGTATGTCATAACATTAATTTAATCTTATATCAATCACTTCCTAGGGAGCTGTATAAATGAAGTCTATTTTGGGTGTTATTTCTCTAAAAATATATCCATTATTTTTTTTTCCATAGGCTATAATAGTACCTTATAAATTTGACAAGAAGTCCTTGATACCTTCTATTCCATTATTAAGATGATTTTTGGTACTCAAAGCCCATATTTCATGTACTGGAACTTGCCAAAGTTAACAAAAAGGAAAATGTATATCTCATCCTCCAAGTAATTACCAGAACTTTATTCAGTCAATTTTCAAATTAAACATCTGAAGAAATAGGCATGGGAAATTACATAAAAAGCAAAAACTACTTTCCTTCTTTCATTCCTTTTTTATCTACCAGTTTATATGTTAAAATTATCAAACTATATTTACTAAACAAACAGAAAAACTCACATGCAAATAACCAACCAAAAATAAACCAGTAAAAAAACAAATATGAAGAGAAAAAAAGAAAATTTGAAAGGAAAAATCAACAAGCACTGATGAGTAAAGCCAATCACAAACCTGTAGTGTGCAGGCATCTTGCTGATGCTAGTTTATCTTCTATGGGAGAGTTGGAAGCCAACTGATTGGAATCAACAGAATCTATGGAATAAGAGCCTGATGATGTGTAGCCCTGTTCTGTCCATCCTGTTCCTCCACTGTCCAGCTGTATCATGCCTTCATTTTGACGCAAAATTGTAGATACCTATTAAAAGATCAACAGATGAGTGTTATGTACATTGCTCATGCACATTAATCTTTTCTTGAAATAAAATGCATTTCCAATACTAAAAATTAGAATTACAATCTACTAGGTACCAATGACCTGTATAATTCTGACTACTTTATATTCAGCACTCAAGAATATTATTTGGTATAGCTATTGCAACTGGCAAACATGTGGAGAAAAATTGGAAGGAATAGGAAGAAAAGGAAGGGAAGGAAGAGGTGGAAGAGGAGGGGAAGGTGGAGGAGGTAGAAGAGGAGGGGAAGGTGGAGGAGTCAAGAAGTTGGATAAGTAGGAAAAGTGAAGGAGAAGAAAGATCTGGCAGAAGCAGAGGGTGCAATAGAGGTGAAAGAGACAAACAAAACGGAGGTGGAGAGGAAACTGCTAAAATAGAAAATCTAACAAAGTAGAAAAAGAAATGATTCTAGCTGTATCTAATTACTTTATTCTCGTGCCTTTCACTGGATTTTTAAATCATCTATTTTCCAGTTAACTGATGCTATGACATTTCTTATGATGATACACTGTATGTCTAGCATTCATTACACATGATGGCTAAATTATCATAGAGACAATTCAAACAATTCCTTAAATGTAGAGCACCATTAGCACAGGAATCATTATGTGCAAAGTAAAAACTATTTTTCCCAAAGTACATCACTTGTTAATTACTTGGGAATGTGTTTCATGAGTGATTTCTTCATATACTGGTTTTTACTTTTATTTTGGTCCTCAATATTTTGTAAGGAAATTTACTGGTATACTTGTTTTAATTTTGACATGGGAAATATAGTCAATATTTCATTAAGAATATATTTGATTTTCACTGTAGCAAGTGTTTTACTCCAATATGACCAATAAAACTGCATTAATCAAGGGCAGTTATAACCAATGACCAAGATAAATTCACTGGAATTGCCACACATCCATTTTTTCACTCTGAAGGCCTGTCCACACAAGTAGACATGATCTGCAGGTACCATAAACAAAAAAGAATGGGAAGCTACTTGTTTACCAAGTAATTTGATCGTCTGTGACCTCATCTCAACTTCTGTCTACCCTTGTGCCCGTCATTACAAAGTGCCCAAGTTCACTTAAAACTTCCACTGAGCTAAGCCAATCAGCCAATAATGCCTGAATGTAGTCAGATTCCACAATAAAGCTATCTTAAGAAAATTCTAGTTCTGAAGCATAATACAGTGGAAGGGCAAGAGAATACAGTGCAAGAGAAAATATAAGGTTATGTGAGAAGAGCACAGAACCCTTTCATTCATCTAGGAAATGAAATTTAGAATAAATAATCAAAAATACATATGCAGAATAAAATTATATACACAACTTCAGGAACATTTAGTGTTTACAGATTTTCACTTCGGTATTCATCTTAAGGAAAAAATAAAAAAAATAAAAAAATTAATAAAACAAATAATATATCTTACAGCATAAGAAAATATCGAACCTGAAATACTAAGATACTAAAGTTCTCAGCATTGAAGGACAGCATACATACCTCCTGCGGTGACAACCTTGGTCGTGGATAGCTTGTGTTCGTTCTATCAACACGACATGTGCTGAAGAGGCAGGTCGTGACCTTCGACCTGGGTTGACCCCCAAGATCAGCCGCCAACAACCTTGGCTCAAACGAACGAGTCAAATATCTCACATTCTGGGAAAAAGATGTGAACACTTTTGCCATAACGCAGCCGCCGTAGCTTTAATGGCCGAAATCTCTTTCAAGACGAGGGATCAAAGAAAAAAGAACGAGAGAAGAAAAGTATCTCTACGCAGCGGCTCTGACCACACTGCTCCGTGTTTACATGGAGCAGCAGACGAAATTATGTGAAGCAGGCTTGCCAACCCTTCCGCGCTAATGTTCCTATTTATATATATACATATATATTTTTTTACATCAGCGTAATTTACTACATATGAATGTGGTAATTGCGGCTTTATTCTTGTTATGTAGGACGTTTGTTTTCAATAATTTATTTGACAGCAATCGTATGATCTGTATGTTGTTGGCACTCTGACGATTATTGCACTAACACGCAAGGTGATCAACATAAATCCGGACAAACAACTAATCACTGATTTCTATCTTTCATAAATGCCAAGAGCTCGTACTGGCATCCTTGTGTTCCTTCCGTAGAAATGTCGCCGCTCATGCTACAGTAACCGGAACTATGACCTTTACTCCAAATGAGAAAATGTTTCGTCGAAAAAATGATAAAATGACGATTCTCATATCATTGTCAGCATCATTCATACTCAGCATCAGTCAAACCATACTATTTGTTTCTTTACAAAGGCATCATATTACCGGAACGCTATACAATTTGACC